>NW_026131413.1:0-60201 GCF_903995435.1 Acomys russatus | reverse complement strand
CATTTGGAAGTACGGGGAAACATATGTTCTGGCAAACAATGGCTAATGATCAGAGACCTAAATTGATAATACAATGAATGGTGTTGAATACAAGGTTGGTGGGATACCGGCACGGACACACAATTTCAAACAAGGATTGGAATCCAAATTGGCCACTTCAAAAGGTTTTACAGAAATTATGGGATTGGAAAATTATCGCAAATACAACAAAGTGTACTATGGTTAAGTGTGTGGGACCAGAAGGGCAGACAGGGGAGCGTGAGACCCTATGTGTTGACATACCCATAAATCTACGGGGAAGGGATCTCTTACAACAATAGGGTACCAGATTAACATTTCCGCAATTACCCGAGGTAAAGAAATGATGAAGCTAGGGGTGAAATGGCACATGATTCGGGGAAGGTATTAAAATGAATAATCAAGAGTTGTGCCCATTGTCCAAACTCAGACAGGTATTGAGTTTCCAAATTTATAAGAGGGGCCACTGCTGATGTACCAACAGCCTGCCCCTAAAATGGATTTCAAAAAGCCCTGGGTGCAAGACCAGTGGCTCTTAACAAAAGAAAAATGCAGGTGCTTCATCATTTAGTACAAAACAACTGGAGGCTAAGCATATAGATGAGTCTACTAGCCCTTGGAATTCCCCTGTATTTTTGGTAAAAAAAGAAGTCAGGGAGCTGGAAGATAACAGATTTGAGAGCAGTAAATAAGGTAATCCAAACAATGGGTCATTTAAAGCCTCGAATTCCTTTACCTTCCCTGTTACCTAAGTCTTGGCCTATAATAGTAATCGATTTAAAAGACTGTTTTGTTACGATACCTTTGCTTATCTCTACTGCTGATGACAGAATGACCGTGCACTATGATCAAGCCTGATACTGAGCAATTGGCTGCCCAGCCTTGCAGAGACCAGATGGCCTAGTCCTTAGGATTCATGCTTCAGAGCAGTCTGTGAGATGCTTCATCAGCGGCTGGCTGAAGGGGGGATGCACCTACGATGGAGAGAAACTTGTGACAGTCCAGAAGCAGTCTGTCAAATGCCTTGGGCCAGTTGGCTGAAGACTGGAGGCCCCGACAATGGAGAGGAACTTATGACTGTCCAGTCAACTCTCTGTCCTGTCAATACTTTGGAAGTTGCATGACTGCACTTCCTTCAATTAGTTTTTTTCCTCTGGGTCCTGATGAAGTTGAAGACTAGATAGCCACAATATTTAAATAAGTTTAGTTAAAAGAATCAGTAGCATAGGATAGTAGAATAATTCCTTAAAAATTGTTAACTACAAATGAACTGGTCCTTGCAAATGTTCACTTAATGGATAATTCTTAATTTGTTGTATATAGATTATTTTATTAAATAGAAGGTGGGAATGAAGGAGAGATAAACTTGTTTTTTAGGATCCCAAGTGTGGGAGTCAGAACGGTCTTGTGAGTGAACAGGTGAGGTTAATCCAATAGAAGACAAACCACCTCATGCAGGAGCTTGATTGTTGCCAGCTGAAAAGATCCCATCAACAGACTCTGGGAGGAGATACATAAATAAGCCCAGAACCAGAGAAAGGGGCT
The DNA here is from genome assembly GCF_903995435.1 of Acomys russatus. Lineage (NCBI taxonomy): Eukaryota > Metazoa > Chordata > Mammalia > Rodentia > Muridae > Acomys > Acomys russatus. The sequence goes on along the minus strand of NW_026131413.1, from coordinate 58,638 downwards.
TTTAGAGACTTGGGATAGTCTTGGCTGTTCATCACTCCACTTTAAGACCCTCCTAGAGAGAACCACTCGAGGGACGGATCAGGCCTGCAGGCTCTTGCTGAATTCCGGGTTCTGGTTACTCCAGGTTCCAGCAGAAGAAATCCTGCTGATTATTCCAGGAGATCGTTCCTCGGAACTGATATCCTTACAGTTTTGTTATGTGTTCGTTAATCCTCTTTTCCTATTGTTTGGGTTAGTCAGTTATAAGTGACATATCGCTGGTGTAATAGGTTGTAATAAAATATGTTAGTTAACAAACTGAGCTTACAATTATACCCGTGCTTTGTAAACTACAAGGTACCATAATGTTCCTTAGTAAGACAGAAGTTCATAGAAGCCTGAGGCGTGAAGTTAGTGATACAGTGCTTATTTTAAGGCAAGACCCTAGTTCAGTTTCCAGCACACAGGGAAGAAAACAAATAAAAAAAACTAGCCAAAAACTTATCTGTTAGTTTTTAGATTACTTTTTTTAAAATTAAACTGTCTCTAGGCCTAGTGGCTCAGTCAGACCTATAGCCCTAGAACTCAGGAAACTGAGGGGAAGAACCACCCTGAGCTTAAGGCCTGTATTAGACACAGTGACTCCCAGCCAGCTTGAGTTAGATAAGGCAGGATCTCAAACAAAAACAAAAAGACAAAAAAAAAAACATTTTTCAATGGCTTCTCGGTACAGCAATGAGCTGTAAGCTACAGGAGCTCTTCTGGGAAGTCATTTTTCATCATTCTTTCTAAAGTTACTAGGTTCCAGATCTCAATCCTGCAGGATCCCGAGCAATTTATTTCCCTTTGGACTTGGCTTTCCCGCCTACAGAAGACACTGTCTATTTAATTTCTAAATCTGTACCCCTCAAATACACAAAGATTTGTCCCCCTCATGTACGGTCCCTTCTGTTAAATATTCTAGTTCCTAAACCCTGCTATTCCCACCTTCATATACCACAGCGTATCTGTATATTTTTTGCCTTGTTGCTTTTTCAAAACAGGGTTTCTCTGTGTAATACTTTTCTGGTTGTCTTGGAACCCTCTTTGTAGGGTTGGCTGGAACTCACAGTGATCCAATTGCCTCTGCCTCCCAAATGCTGGGATTAAAAGAGTGTGCCACCGTGCCCCACTTTTTTTTTTTTTTTTTTTTTTTTTGTTTGTGTTCTTTTAGTTTTTCAAGACAGGGTTTCTCGGTGTAGCCCTGGCTATCCTGGACTCAGTCTGTAGACCAGGCTGGCCTCAAATTCACAAGATCTGCCTGTCTTTGCCTCCCAAGTGCTGGCATTAGAGGTATGCGCCACCATTGCCCGGCAGCATTTCTTCTTTTTCTTTTAGTTTTTTTTATTTTTGACTTTTGAGTCAAAGTCTATGAAGCTTAGGCTGCCTGAACTCCTTAGGTAGCTGAGGATGACTTCAAGCTCCGATCCTCCTATTAACAACTCCCAATGGGTAGGATTAGAAGTGTATGTCACTATGCCTATTATTTGCCTTACTTTAATCTACCTCTTTGAGTTCTCCATCACAGAGATCCAGCATGGATTGAGAAATCGGAGTCAGTGAGTGGTTGGCCCTACAGAGGAATAAGAAATGGCCATATGAATGGGAACTCAAAGTTGCCACACATTTCCACACAACACATTTACTAAAGAACCTAAAAGGTCCAGGCACCACCTAGTACCCAAGTTAGGCAGACAACCACTCTTTATTTCCCCCTTTTTATTTTTCTGAGACAGAGTGCCATGTATCTCAGGCTGGTCTAGAACTCACTGTGTAACTGAGAATGACCTCAACTTCAAGTCCTCCTGCCTTCACCTACTTGTTATTTATGTGGTGCATACCTCACCAGGATAGACACTACCAGTCTTTACTCCCATTTTCAGTACCTAATACATACTGGGTAAAAATATGAATGAATTTTAACTGTTCTTTATTTATGTCCACACTCTTGTATTACAGCGCTTTTTTATTTGGTTTTGGAGTTTCTTTCCTTTTTATTGGTTTGGTTTGGTTTGGTTTTTCCAGACAGGATTTCTCCGTTAGAGCTTTGGCTGTCTCTGGAAACTCAACTCTGTAGACCAAGCTGGCCTTGATCTCACAGAGATCCGCCTGCCTCGCTTCAGCCCGAGAGTTCTGATTAAAGCAGGGCCACCTGTTCGTTCTACTGGAGCAGCTCTACCCTTAATGTAGGGAAACAGCAATAGCTGAGCAATTCTATCCCCTGCATTAATTTGCATCTCCTCCTTTACACATGCCATGATTTTTATTTCCTCTTTACTGTCCCGATCTATAATAATGGGATGTACAGTAAGACCTTGAGAAGTCAGCCTACTTCTTTCTAGAACCATTCCTACTGTGCCTAAAGGCAAAGGGGCCGTATACACCAGTACTCAGTTTATAACAGATAACCTGTGGAGAGAATGTAATAGATATATCTGAGGCCAGATCCAAGGCTGCGCTGCCTTCAATAGCATGTATTAGATCAGTAATACCTAATTCCTGTTTTCCTGTGAGTCCATTACTTCTGGACTGGCTAGGGGAATTTGGCTTGTATTGTTGTTGGTGAGGCCCTGAGCTGATGGGCCCCTTCTGATGTTTCCTGCCAGTAAGATATTACTTTGCACATCTCTTTGTGATTGACAGTCTCGAGCCCAGTGTTTTCCTTTCCCACATTGGCTACATACCCTAGAAGTCTTGGCACCTCGTAATCATCATGGCCAGATGCTCCTTGTTCTGCCTTACGAGTATCATTTACTTCAGATTGAGTGCACCTGTTATTTTTAGGTCTGAAACTTTTAGCCTTACAGTTTCTTTGTACATGACCAAGTCTGCCACACTTAAAGCACCGATGTTATGATATCTTGGACCTCTGGCTATAGCTTGACTTACTATATGGTTTTGATGTTCTGGAAAGCTAATATTAACTGTTTCTCTTACCCATTCATCTAATAGTGCTCCTCTTTCCTTTAAGGGTCTGATTGCCCTCTTACATTCCATGTTAGCATTCTCATATGCCATAATGAGTTTAAATGCCTGTTTGGTGTCAGCATCTGCTATTGCTCTATCTACAGCTGATCCCAATCTCTGCAAAAATTCTGTGAAGGCTTCCCAGGCACTTGAAATATCTTAGTAAAGGTAATAGTTATCTTACCGGGCTCCTCCACCATGTCCCAAGCTCTTAAAGCTGTAGTGTGACATTGTTCGATCATATTTGACCTGTCTTAAGTCAGCATATTGCCCGTCACCAAGTAATTACTCCTTACTGATATTTATCTCCCTTCTATTTTTTTGTTCTCTCTGCCTCTCTTTGCCACCATGATAACCACTGCAGCTGTTGCACTGCTTCTAATTCCGGTGAAACCAAACTTTTCCAGTCTTTGGGAACAAGTCTATACTGTGTGGCCCAGTTGCTCAACATTTCTTTGACAAAAGTGGAATGTAGTCCATATCTGAAAACAGATTCCTTAAAATGTTTTAAATCTAACATATCTATTGGACTCCATACCATTTCATCATAACTCTCAGCTCCATTCTGAGCCAGCACATGTCTTACAGTAACTAGAAAAGCCAATGGTGATGGTGTGACTCTGGGGGGTTCCTCTATGGGAACATTTTCCTCCAAAACCCCTTTTGTTTTCCTGGTCGCTTACTCCTGTAATTTTTTATACAGCCTCCCCGGCTTCCCATTTCCCTCCACTCCCTTCCACGTGCTGGTGCTCTGACCACCTGGCCTGTGGAGTAGGGCAGGGCGGCAATTGTGGGAAATATTCACTTACCAGGTTTTTCTCCTTTATTGATGTCACCTTTTATTTTCCAATTGCTTCAACCTCTACCTTTAAATTTTCTAGTTGTACTGCCAACTCTGCAATCCTTTCCAGAATGATAGAATTTACTCACCCTTCTGGTTTTTGCATCTTATCTGTCTTTCTTCCAAGCCTTTTAAATATGTTATACAGTAAAAAGACCAAGAAAAAACACACGATTCCATCTGGGTATGAGGCAGGAAAGGACTTTGTAACAGCAGCTGCGATTTTGCCGACACCCTGAAAAAGCATTACTATCTCTTGAAAACCATTATCTTCCACCTTCACAACATTAGAAGTTAAGTTACCCATGATGCGCAGACCATGTTGGGCGCCACTTGTAGGCTCACTTTTTGTAACCAATATATTTTATTACAACTTATTAACTGAACGTACATCACTTATAACCCGACTAACCTAAATAATAGGAAAAGAGGATTAACGAACACAATAATAAAACCGTAAGGATATCAGTGCCAAGGAACGATTCTCTTGGCATAATCAGCAGGATTTCTCCTGCTGTAACCTGGAGTAACCAGAACCTCAGTAGGAGCCAGAGCCCCAAAGCCTTCCCTCGAGCGGTTCTCTCTAGGAGCATCTCGATGTGGAGTGATGAACAGCCAAAACTATCCCAAGTCTCCAAAAACTCTGCCTCCAGTTCTGGGCTCATTTATATATCTCCTCCCAGAGTCTGTTCATGGGAAACAATCAAGCTCCGGCACGAGGTGGTTGGTATTCTAGTGAGTTAACCTCACCTGTTCTCTCACGAGACCGTTCCGATCTGACACTTGGGATCCTAAAAATCAGATTTATCTTTCCTTTAAATAATGAAGCTTGATATTGGCATAGATACTTCACAAAAGAGAACATGATTGGTGAATATGGAAATTTTTCTCAACTTGGTTGACATAAATTTTATGTTTAAGCCACAGTTTGCTGAGCATTGTAATACATAAGTATAATTGTAGCACTTGAGAGTAAGAGGCAGGATGAACACAAGTTCTGGGCCAGACCCTGTCTCAAAATAACACCCCCCTCCATTAGATTCCTCTCTGTATCTGTTAGAAGGCTGAAGTCCTGTATTCAGTATGAGAATTCAATATTGGTACACAGCGGAGGTGGAGGTAATAGATTCAGAAATTCAAGGTAATTTATAGCAACATTTCAAGTTCCAAGTTTGCCTGTGACTTAGGAGACACTGTCTCAAAAAAAAAAAAAAAAAAAAAAAAAAAAAAAAGCTCCTGAGACACAGGATTGAGGTTAGAGGCAATGAGAATGCAGAGGTTTTTGTAGTATAAAGACTGAAATGAATTTGTTGGATTCTGTTTCCTTATACAAGTCACTAATCTAGCTGGGGTTATATACTGAATGTGAAGCTAGCCTGGGATACATAGGATACCTGCCCTGTTAGAAAAACAAAATTAACCATTAACTGATGGTAATGTTGTTCTGCATTCTCAGCATTCATTTTGTAGAAAAGACAATGTTACAAAAGCCTAGTTTGCTGAAGAATTCTTGTTGTAGCTAAACCAGTGATGTCTTGAGTTTTCTGTTCTTGGCACTACTCAAGAATGGGATGTAGCGTGCGGGATTTTGTGATCCTTTAGCTACAGTATCATTTATCTAGGTTGGCCAGAAACTGAATAGTAGATCATTCAAAGGCTAGCAGGACTTTAAATTCTCTTTAGTGTTTCTGTGGTGATCACAGTTCAGGAAAACTGCCTTCATTTTGCTTTGCTTTATTTCAGAAAGAGGATAAGTTGGCACGTTTAGAGAAGGCTATCAACCCCTTGCTTGACGATGATGACCAAGTTGCGTTTTCTTTTATTCTGGATAACATTGTCACTCAGAAAATGATGGCAGTTCCAGATGTAAGTAATTTTCATGCCGAATTTTGTGAGGATAGTACTAGGGGATGGAAAGAAGTATATAGAGTAAGCGTGTGTGCATTGAGAGATTCTGTGTAGTGATGTGCATGTGTCCAAAGGAACTGGTATGTAATTTTAAAAATCAACCATTTGCTGTATGAATTCATTAACACTGAAAGCAAAGATGCCAAGTGTCTTTGAATATTAAGAGGTTCTTACTTCCTTTTGTCAGTATTTAGTATGTGTATACTCTTGAATAGCCCAGGAGAGAACTATCAACTAATACTAGGTTCTGAATTTAGAAATGTTCTTAGACAAATAAAACTTTTAACATTTTGTTTGTTTTTGTTTTCCTATTTTTTCCCATGAACAATTTTTTTTGTTTTGTTTTTTGTTTTTTTGTTTGTTGAGACAGGATTTCTGTATGTTATCTTGGCTGTCCTGGACTCACTTTGTAGACCAGGCTGGCCTTGAACTCAGAGCGATCTGCCTGCCTCTGGCTCCAGTGTGCTGGGATACTTATAAAGTAATTTATTCAGATTACACCTCAATTGTTATGCCTTCACTTGTGTCTTCCCATTCCCCCGCTCCCTCTTCCATCCTATTCCCCTCCCCTAGGTCTGTAACAGAAGGGGACCTTGTCCCCTACTATAAGATCACAGCCTGTCAGGTCTCTTCCTGGTAGCCTGCTTACTCTTCTCTGAGTGCCACCAGGTCTCTCCACCAAGGGGAAGTGGGCAAATAGGGGGCACCAGAGTTCATGTCAGAGTCTGTCCCTGCTCTCCACACAATTGTGGAGAATGTGGTATCCATTGGCTAGAACTGGATAGGGGTTCTAGGTTTGCTGCATGCATTGTCCTTGCTTGGTACAGTAGTTTGAGCAGACCCCCCTGGGTCCAGATCCGCCAGCCTTGGTGGTCTTCTTGTACCCTTTTAGCATTTTTATTACATTCATTTATTTGTGTATGTGGGGAAGGAAGTTTTAAGTTATGCTTTGTGTGTAGTCCCGACAACCTGGTTAGGTGTGGTGGTACAACCTTTCATCCTAGAACGTGGGAGGCATAAAGTAGGTGGAATTTTGTGAATTCAAGGTGAGCCAGGGCTACACAGTAGGACCCTGAAGAGAAAGAACAAACAAAAACAAGGCTGGAGAGATGGCTCAGAGGTTAAGAGTATTGTCTGCTCTTCCAGAGGTCCTTAGTTCAGACTTCCCAGCAGCCACATGGTAGCTAATAACCACCTATAATGAGGTCTGGTGCCCCCTCTGGTGGGCAGGAATACATGCAGGCAGAACATTATATACATAATAAATACATACATACATATATACATACATACATAGATACATACATGCATACATAAATCTTTTTTAAAAGAAAAGAAAAAGGAAAGCAAAAAACCTTGAGGAATTGGGCCTATCTTCTATCCTGTGTTCAAGGAATTGAATTCATGTCATTGTGCTTGTTGATAAGCACCTCTACCCACAAAGCCACCTTGCCTCTTCACAGAAAACACTTGAATAATTACTCAAATGTTTGTTGTCCTTTTGTTTTCTTCAAATTTTATGGTAAGGCTATCATCTATCATGCTGTTTCTGTAGGCCATTTTAGTATATTAGTCCGTCAGAAATTTCTAAATTAAATTTTCTGTTGCATATAGTCAAAATGTCTATTTACAGTGTTATAAAATTTCTAGATGGAACCTTGGACTAAGGAATGTTATTCTATTTTTTCAAAACTTAAGAGTTTTTAACACACAAATAAGATTTTAGTTGTAAGTTTAGAGGAGGGATTATTGCTTTGTCAGGGTGTAAGAATCCTTAATGAAATCCTTAAGTAATAGACAATTTTGTGTGAGTATATGGACATCTGTGGAAAGAGCTTATAGTTTTCATCAAGACATATTTGTAACTCAAGTGAAAATTTCAACCCTCTGGTTTAAGTGATGGTTTTCATTTGCCTTCCCGTGCTTTCTTTTTACTAGTCATGGCCATTTCATCACCCAGTTAATAAGAAGTTTGTTCCAGATTATTACAAAGTGATTGTCAGTCCAATGGATTTGGAGACTATACGTGAGGTAAGTGATATTTTTAAATAATCAATGTCCTTTAGTAATCCGTGTTTCTTTTTGTATATATAGCTGAGTCCCTGATTGCTTTTATCATAGAATATCTCCAAGCACAAATACCAGAGTCGGGAGAGCTTTCTAGATGATGTAAATCTGATTCTGGGCAACAGTGTTCAGTACAATGGTGGGTAATTTTTTTTCCTCTTTCACCAGTCTTATCTATCCAGCATTAATTTGCATTATTAAAATTTTCAGGCGGAAGCAACTTTGGGCAGTGATAGGTAAATCAAGTAACATAGTTTACTTAATATACTTATATATTTATATATACTTAACATACTTGTCTATACTTTTTTATACTTTTTATATACTTAATGTACTTATATATTTATCTATTTGTCGTAAGGGTGGGAATGCTGTTCAGGTATGCTTTTGGAAGTTAGAGGACAACTTGGAGAGGTGGTTCTCTGTTTCCACCATGTGGATTCCCAGGACTGAACCTAGGTTGTCAGGTTTGGTGCTGATCCATTTCATCTGCTCAGTTTGTTTGTTTGTTTTTAAGTAGGTGCATATATATTTTGGTGTGTGTGTGTGTGTGTGTGTTATAAGAATCACTATTAAAATTTAATCATGGAAACCAATCTATCCTTACTATTGAAATTGTGTAAAGCATAGGAAAATGAGGTGTTAATAACAATCAAATGGATGTTTCCTGTCCTTTGAGTCATGATGGTATTTCTGTAAGATTTGAAGTTACATCATAACCCTACATGGATCTGAGGCTGAAATGTGTAGCTGGCTATAGACCATGGCCAACTTTGGTGTATGGAATTTTGCTCAGCACCTGAATTGATGGAATAGTATGTTTAATTTTCTAATAGGAAGAATGGTCTCTGTGTTCAAGTACTTCATGTTTCAGTTGATAGTAGCTTGACAAGGGCTATAATAGAAGGATATAGAACGTCCATTAGAGAGAAAACAAAATTTAACCTGAGGGTTAGGGAAGGCTTCGTGAACTAGAAAAAGTTAAAATTGTTTTTTTTTGTTTTTGAGACATGGCCTCATGTATCCTAGTCTGACCTTGAAGATGACCTTGGATTCATCTTCCTGCTTCTACCTCCCAAGTTCATTGAGCATCAAGCATGGCTCAGTTTTTAAAAATGGAGACAGAGTCTCACTACGTAGCCCTGACTGCCCTGGAACTCACTATGTAGAGTTCTCAGAGACCAATCTGCCTCTGCCAGGATTAAAGACACATGCAACCACATCCACCCCCAAATTTATTATAATTAAAAAGCCTTTTTTAAGGCTGGGCATGGTGGCACATACCTTTAATCCCAGCACTTCTCAACAGGTGAAAGCATGATCATGAGGCGAACCTGGTCTACAAAGTGAGTCCGGGACAGTCAGGGCTAAAACAGAGAGACCCTGTCTTGAAAATCCCAAAACAGAACTCTTAAAATTTATATTTTAAAAAAGCCAGGGTGGTGGTACACACCCTTAATGCCAGCACTTGGGCAGATCTCTGTGCATTCAAAGCAAGCCAGCCTAGTCTACAGAGCAAGTCCAGGACAGCCAGGAGTACACAGAGAAACCCTGTCTTGAAAAATAAAAAAAATATTTTAATTATGTGTGTGTGTGCGTATGCCCATGTACGTGCAGGTGCCTGTGGAGGCCAGAGGGGAGTGTGAGATCCCCTGGTGCTGGAGTTATAAGTGGTTGTGAGTGCTTGGGACTGAATTCAGGTCTTCTGCAAGAGCAGCAAACGGTCTTAACCACTTGAGTCATCTTTCCAGCCTCAAGAACCTATTTTTGAACTGAGTCTAAGGGATGTTGACTATCATGGTTAACTGCCAAGCACCTACTGTGCTCAACAGCTAGTCGAGAAGATGATGAAGTTCCCGGTAGAGAGCCAAATGTAAAAATATAGAGTGCTTTGGATGAGGAAGTACAAACAAGTTTGGCTTGAGTATAGGTTGGTGGGTAGGTTTGATTATAAAATGAGACAATGTGGGTAATGCCCAAGTCAAAAGGCCCAGTAAGTCACAGTAAACCACCAGGAGGGGAGAGGGATCTATAGTTTTAGTAAATACCTTTTAGGAAGTTGCCCAAACAATGAAGGGAAAGTGAATAAGATTTGGAGACCAGTAAAGAAACTCTTAACTAGCTGGGTGTGGTGGTGCACAGCTGTAATCCCAGCACTCAGGGAGTCAGGGGCAGTTGGATCTCTGTGAGTTCAAGGCCAGTCTGTTCTGCAAATAGATGCCAGGACAGCCAAGGCTACAAAGAGAAACCCTGTCTTGAAAGACCAAAAATAGCCATGTTGAAAAACAAACAAAACAACATGAACAGTTAAGAAGCTGCAAGAGAGAGAGTGAGAACTGGAGAGAGTGAGTTATAAGCTACCATGTGGACGCTGGTCCTCTGCAAGAGCAGCCATTGCTCTTAATCATGGAGCCATTTCTCCAACCCCATAAAATAAATGTTAGAGAGACCAAAGGTCTAAAGATGAAGGGGAAGTCCCCGGAAAGTGAGGTGATGGTGTAGAATGGCAAGGAAGAAATACCAATTTCAAGAATAAATGAGCTGCTAGGATCAAGTCTGGAGAGTTGGGTTTGGCAGTTTTAGTGTTCTGCTACTTATTGAATAAAAGGTTCAGCGAAGTGTTCCTTGTCACTATCAGTGGTTCCTTTACCTACACTTTTGTTGTACTGTATTCTTTATTGAGAAGGAAGCATACCTTTAATCCCAACACACTGTAAGCAGAGGCAGGCAGATCTTCGAGACTTTGAGGCTATCAAGCATAATGGTGAGTTCCAGGTCAGGCCAGCTAGAGTAACATGGTGAGATTCTGTCTTCACTGTACAGCACCGACTAGCTGGAATTTCCTATGTAGACCACAGTACCTGTCTAACATTAAGTGCTTAAAAATGAAAATGTAGCTGGGTGGTGGTGGCATGTACCTTTGATCCCAGCACTTGGGAGGCAGAGGCAGGTGGATCTCTGCATTTGAGGCCAGTGTGATATACAGAGCGAGTTCCAGAACAGCCAGAGCTACAGAGAGAAACCTGCCTGGGAAAAGAAAAATATTTAAAGCAAGGCATAACAGTGCACGCCCACAGTCCTAGCTACTGAAGTGCTTTGGAGTTTGGGACTGGCCTGGACAACGTAATAAAGACCCTGTCTCCAAAAAAAGTCACTTAGAAAATTATTTTGGAGTCTCTTTACTATTATTTTTATAATTTTAGAGATTTGAGAAGGTTCATTTGAAAGGTTAAAAAAAAAAAAGAGCAAGGCAGCCCCTGGTCTACATAGTAAGTTCCAGGACAGCCAGGGCTATATGTAGGACCCTGTCTCAAAAATTAAAAACAACAAACCTCAGTTTTAATAGCCTGTACTAAAAAAAAATTGCCAAGTAAGCAGGACATAGTGGCCCATGCCTGTAATGCCAGCACTCAGGAGGTAGAGGCAGGTGGATCTCTGTGAGTTGGAGGCCAGCCTAGTCTACAAAGCAAGTCCAGGACAGGCAAGTCTACACAGAGAAACCCCAGTATTTTCTGTTTGTTTGTTTTCTGTGCGTGTGTAATATTTGTTTTCTTAGGAGGAAGTTAGTTCTAGTGTGGTCTAAATAGTATTAAGGGAATTAGAAGCCTAGTGGTAATTACAAACCTGCTTACCTCCTGAATAGGTGGTTTTTTTAAAACTACAGCTATCTAGCTGTAGTAATGCTGACTTTTTCCTCTCCTTGCTTTGTTTGCTTCTCCTTACATCACCGAAAGCATGGAGGAGAAAGAGTTTTTTTTTTTTATCATGATGGTGTGTTGGTTTTCTAAAGCAGTCATTGAAATTATTACTATTTAAGAACATGTGAGCCTGAAATACATGTGATTCTCTAGGCCCTACAAAGTCCTTATTTAATTTGGGAAACTCTAAATACATTTTCCTCCCATAAGGCGTTTGAAATTGATTGAATAAAAAGTGAAATATACTCTTAACAGTTCTTTTTTGTTAGTGGGTAACTTGATCTGTTGGATAAAATGATAATTTATCTTATCTTTCCTGGTAATTATGACACCATTCTGCAAACAACTGGTCTCTCCTCCTCCCTCCTTTCTTTCTCCTCTCCTCTTCTCTTCTTCTCTTTTCTTCTCTCTCTCTCTCTCTCTCTCTCTGTCCCCCCTCCTCTCCCCTCTGTCCCCTCTCTCCCCTCCCTCCTTTCTCTTCCCTCTCTCCTCTCCTCTCCCCTCTCTCCCCTTTCCCTTCTCTCCTCACTCCCCTCTCCCCACCCCCTCCTTTCTCTCTCTCTGTTTTCCTAGATTTCTCTTAATTTCTCCCTCCCAGTAGCCTCAACAATTTCATTTCCCCAGAGAGGCCCTGTTACTCTTGTGTGTCTCTTTATGTATTTTTCCTCAAGCTATAAAACCTGCAGCTGATCATCCTACTTTTAGTAAGCTCTTGATGTATTTTGAGATATACAATAGTATTTTTAGCTTTATGGCAGCAGATATGGACCTTTTATCCACTCATCTTAACAGTAGTCTACCAACTCTAGCATGTTCAGTGCTACTTTACTTATAGTGTCATGATGGAATTAAATAGCTGGAAACCCTGTAACTCTTGAACATGGGCTGTCTAAAACTAGGAGCAGTTACAAACAGCTAGTGATAAAAACAGATAGGCAAGGGATATCATTTGTAAATTAATTTTATATTTTAGAGGCATTGTTAGTGAATATTTCTTTACAGGTGTTTGTTTCAAAGGAAGTAGGAAGGGAAGAGATCTTTTCAAAATGATTTCCTGAGAGAAACATTGCAAACATATAAAACTAATTGCCCTTTTATTATAGCTGACATGCTGAGAGTTGATGTGTGTTAACAGGTTGAAACTGAAGTAGAAGAAAGACTGAATTCCTAACCCATGTCCTTGTAAGGCATAAGAGCCATATACTGAAACTGGTGTTATATTAGTTTAATCTAAGGAGGCCCACAACCAAACTATATCCCCAGCCTTGTTGATCTTTTTTCTAAAAATTTTGCTGTGTGGTGATAAACACCTTTAATACCAGTAATTGGGAGGATGGGGCACAGGCAGGAGGTTCTCTGTGTTAGTGGCCAGCCTGGTCTACATAGCTAGTTTCAGGATAGCCAAGACTACTTAGAGAGACCCTGTCTGAAAAAACAGAAGATTTTAATCATGTTGTGGTATGTGTGTGAGAGAGAGAGAAACAATGAATATAGGTGCTACACCTCGGGAAGCAAAAAGAGGACATTGGATCTCCTGAAACAGGTGGCCGTGAGCCACCTGATGTGGGTGCTTGGATCTGAACTGGGGTCCTCTGCGAGAACAAAAAGTATTTTACTTTTCTTTTCTCCTTTTAAAAAAATTATTTTGTTTTCTTTTTCAAGACAGGGTTTTTCTGTGTATCTTTGGCTGTCTTGGAACTCACGCTGTAGACCAGGCTGACCTCAAACTCATAGAGATCTACCTGCCTCTGCCTCCCAAGTGCTGGGATTAAAGTCTTGTGCCACTATGCACGACATTTTTTTTAAAGATTTATTTATTTATTATGTATACACTATTCTGCTGGTATGTGAGCCAGAAGGTCTGAAAAGGGCACTAGATCTCATTATAGCTGGTTATTAGCCACCATGTGTTGCTGCAAATTAAACTCAGGATCTTTGGAAGAATAGCCAGTGATGTTTCTTTGTTTGTTTTTTTTGTTTTGTTTTGTTTTTTTCTTCCCTGAGTCGAGATTTCACTGTGTAGCCCTGGCTGTCATGAAACTCATACTGTAGACCAGGCTGGCCTTGAACTCACAGTAGTCTACCTGTTTTCTGCCTCCCAAGTGCTGGGATTACAGGCATATGCCACCATGCCTGGCCCACCTCTAGTGCTCTCAATCTCTGAGCCACCTCTCCAGCCCCAGAAAGCATTCTTACTGATCAGGCATCTCCAGTCCCTGGATTTTGAATATGTGATGCAGGGTCTCTGAGCTTTACATGCCAGCCTCAAATTTAACTGTAGTCCAGATTAGCCTTACACTCCCCAGCACTGAGATGCAGGCCTTCACACACTATCATGCCTGGCTCCATTTCACATATTTAAAGAACAGATGCTATATAGTTAGATGTTTTAAGTGAAAAGGGCTTATTTTTCTTAGGTTTATTTTTATGTGTATGAATGTTTTACTGTCATGTATTTCTCTGCATCACATGCATACCTGGTACCCAAGAAGGTCGGAGAGGGTTTTGGATCCTCTGGAACTGGTGTTACAGATGGTTGTGAACCACCATGTGAGTGTTTGAAAGTGCAAGGGAATCCTCTGCAAGAACAAGTGGTTTTCTCTACTGAGCTCTCTCTAGAAAGCTTTGCATGTATATATGGTATATACATATCATTTGTATGGTACTGTAGACCATATGGCACTGTATTTGTGGTACTATAGACCAAACCCATGGCCTTGTGCATGGTGGGTAAACTATCCCACTAAACTATGTCTTTAGACCCCTCTCCCCAGTACGGTATACTTTTTATTCTTTATATTATGGTAAGCAGTAGATATATTCAAGGAACACATCTGTGAAAGCTGAAAGCTTCCATGATTGGGCTGGGGATATATTTCTGAGAGCTTTACTAGAATTCAGGAAGACCTGGGATGAGTAACAAACACCACATAAACTAGATACGGTGCCACATGCCTGTAATCTCAGCAGCCAGGAGGAAACGGCAGGCAGGTCTCTATGAATCCCAAGGCCAGCCTGGGCTACATAGGGAGGCCCTGTTTCCAAAACAATAAATGAAACATGAAAAGAGGACCTGCTACTCAGTTCCAAGTCATTGATCTGCTGGAGGATGCTGACCCTTTCTTTTTCCACATCTTAAATTTTGTTGGATGGCCTAGAATGCACTACATATCTTCCTGCCTCTGCCTCCTGAGTGCTTGGGTTACAGGTGTGTGCTACAATGCCTGGTCATTAACTTATCTTTTAATTTTTAAGGAATATCAACCAGTGGGTTCTTACCTGCAATCTTGTAATAAATGTGGTATATTAATTAGTGTTTTTACGTTTTCATTGAGATGTAACGTAATCATCAAAAAATGCGCATAGGAAGCCAAATGCATTGCCACACACCCATAACTCCAGCACTCCGGAGGCACAGGCAGGTGGATCTCTGTGAATTTGAGGCCAGCCTGATCTACAAAGAAAGTCCGGGACAGCCAAGGCTATACAGAGAAACCCTGTCTCAAACAACAACAACAACAAAAAGGCAAAAAAGTTCATATAGGAGTTGGAGATGTATCTTAGTTCATAGTGTTTGCTTAGTATGCATAAAGCTGTGGGTTAAATTGCCAGGAAAACATCAACTGGGCATTGTGGTACAGGCCTGTAATTTGAATATTACTAGCTGCTGTCTGTTTATCTTAAATAAATATGTATTTATTAATTTACTCATTTCATTTGTTTGTTATTGTGACAAAGTCTCACTATGTAGCCTGGCTGGCCTGGAACCATATAAGCCAAACTGACCTTGAGTTTACAGAGAACCACCTGCCTTTACCTCTAGAGTGTTGGAATTAAAGACATGTGCCAACACATGTGGCACACGCTTTTAATCCCAGCACAGGGGGAGGCAGAAGCAGGTGGATCTCTGTGAGTTTGAGGCCAGCCTGCTCTACAAAGAAAGTCCAAGACAGCCAAAGCTACACAAAGAAACCCTGTCTTGAAAAAAGAAAGAAAAACAACAACAAAAACAAACAAACAAAAGATGAACCTCCATTGACACTCCGTAGTACCCTGCAATTATAGTTTACATGGGGTTCTTGTTTGTTTCTTTGAGGTAGGGTCTCTTTATGTATCCCAGGGGAACTTAGAGCTTATTATGTAAAGGAAGATAGAGTGGTGCATGCCTACTGTCCTAGCATTCAGGAGGTGGAGGTCAAGGGGATCATGAGCCTCAAGCCAGTCTAGAACACACAATGAGATCTTGTATTCCAAAATAATTTGAGAAGAGTCTGGAACATGGGAATATAAATGACTCAGGATTAGCTATGTGTTGATAATTGTTAAAGCTGGCTAATTGGGGCACTAACTGATCTGATTCTGTACGTTGAAAAATTTTCCACTTAACAGCTAGGTGTGGTGACAGAGGCAGGCAGATGTCTGTGAGTTAGAGGCCAGCTTGGTCTACATAATGAGTTTCAGAACAGCCCGGGGTTCATAGTGAGAACCTACCTCAAAAGAAAAAGACAAAAAAAAAAATCCAAAAATCAGATGACAGTTTTCAGTTACAAAAGTCAAGCAGAAGTTTAAGCTAAAGATTAAACAAAGGTTTTCTGTGTCCTTTTCCCCCCGAGACAGGGTTTCCCTGTGTAGCCTTGGCTGTCCTGGACTTGCTTTGTAGACCAGTCTAGACTCAAACTCAGAGCAATCTGCGTGCCTCTGCCTCCCGAGTACTGGGATTAAAGTTGTGTGCCACCACTGCCCGACTGGTTTTCTGAGTCTTGAATAATGATGTACTAGCCAGGCGGTGGTGGTGCACGCCTTTAATCCCAGCACTCAGGAGGCAGAGGCAGGTGGACTGCTGTGAGTTCGTGGCCATCCGGGTCTACAGAGCAAGTTCAGGACAGCCAAGGCTACACAGAGAAACCCTGTCTCCAAAAAGGAAAAAAATAAAATAATGATATACTGTTGGGTAACAAAATCTAAAATTCTTATTTTTAATTTTACATTTAATTATACATTTAATTTTAAATGTATGAGGATGGAGACATTGTTCAGTGAATAAGAACGCTGGCTACTCTTCCAGAGGACTTAGGTTGACTTTGCAGCACGTGCATGGCAGCCCCGAACCATTTGTGACTCCAGTTCAACATCCCCTTCTGGCCTCTTTGGACACCAGGCATGCATATGGTGTGCAGAAATACACATGGGCAAAGCACGCACATATGTAGCATAAAAAATAAAATTTAGCCAGGTGGCGTTTTTTTTTTTAACATTTTTAAATCTCAGCACTTGAGAGGTAGGCAGATCTCTGTGAGTTTGAGGCTAGCCTGATCTACATAGCTAGTCCCAGGAGAGCCAGGGCTACACAGAGAAACCCTGTCTCAAAAATAAATAAAGTTAATTATTTTAATAAATAATAAATATATTAAGTCAGTATGTTAGAGAAATGTAAAATTCTTGACGTTACAAAGGTGATGGCATTTTACTTGTTTCATAGGGCCTGAGAGTCAGTATACTAAGACTGCTCAGGAGATTGTGAACGTTTGTTGCCAGACATTAACTGAGGTAGGTGGTAGAGAAGATTGGGCTCCCTGAAACATTTCTGCTGTGTCCTTGAGTTTGAAGCTTTCCCTGACTACCCTGTTTGCTATCAAATGTAATATTCCACCCTCTACCCTCATTCCGTCATTTCTTTCTCTGCTTTGTTTAGGTTATCGGTTGTGTTCTGCTATTAGAACAGAACCACTGTGAAAAGAGCAATTCTTTTAAAGGAAAGATTTATTTATTCATGTATTTTATGTATAAGAGTGCTCTGTCTTCATGTACACCAGAAGAGAGAACCAGATCCCATTACAGATGGTTGTAGGCCACCATGTGGTTGCTGGGGATTGAATTCAGGACCTCTGGAAGAGCAGCCAGTGCTTTTAATCGTTGAGCCATGTCTCCAGCCCTGAAGTGTTTGTTTTTGTATGCCAGTACCTAAATGCTGAATGCATTTATTAATTGTATTTATTTCTCAGTATGATGAGCATTTGACGCAACTTGAGAAAGACATTTATATAGCTAAAGAAACGGCTCTGGAGGAAGCAGAATTAGAAAGCCTGGACTCAATGACTCCAGGATCTTGTACACCTCAGGTAAGCCAAAGGATTAGGAATTTCCTACAATTTTTTTACGGTTTGGGAAGTTGCGAGCATGATAACAGATATGTTTACTGAGATACCGTTCTTCTCTGTCCTTCCTCTTCATATGCCTCTCATGTGTTTTCTTGTCTTCTCAAAGGCTAAGGTAAGTGAGGGCCGTGGGTCTTCGTGGCCTTGTTGAATCCAGAAGAGGTAACTATGGGATAAATGAATTGGGATGGTTGTTAGTGTATGAGAATACCAGATTCCTACTACGATAGCCAGAGGCATCCTCTAGGTCTCCAGTTGTCTCGTTGGTAAATATTGGGGTTCTAAGACATCCCTAGAATGTAGGCTGCTCAGTTACAGATAGGGCATACTGTTCTTGTGCCTTCTAAATGCCTGATCACCCATTGCTTTAGAAGTATGTCTGCATAGCTCTCACCACTCAATGTCCAAGGTTAATTCCCTTTCCTAGTAAATGAAGGCTGTTTAAGTTCATATGTTAGAAGGCTAGAAAGCAGGATGAGTAAGAAATACTTGGTTTTTTTTTCTGGTCTGGCTAAACCTTTTGGAGCATTTCCTCTATATTACAGTCTTAGAAAGTTGGTATATTTGAAGAATGGACTTTTAATGGACTTTGAACAGGTCCTTGGTTTCTATATTGGATCCACAGTGATGGAGTTGACAGACATGCGGTTTGATGTAAAACAGGCCTGGGTGTGAGTCTTAGGTCTGCTACTGTCTAGTTTTATGATATTGGGAAATTAACATTTCTGTTCCCGTTCCTCTAAGATGTTGTTTCCAACATTACATGAGTTAATTTCTATGGTACATAATAGGCATCCGGTAGGTATTTGTTTTCTTCTTTGTATGAAGGATTTCTCTGTAAAGTTCCCAGAGGCTCTTTCAAATACTTTTAGATACACTTCTAAAGATTTGTTTATTTTATGTATAAGTACTGTATCTGCATATACACCTGCGCACCAGAAGAGGACACTAGATCACATTCTAGATGGTTGTGAACCACCATGTGGTTGCTGAGAATTGAACTCAGGACCTCTGGAAGAGCAGAGAGTGCTCTTAACCACTGACCCATCTCTCCAGCCCCACACTCTTTCATATTTAACTGAACATTTGAATGCAGATGCCTTCCAATTCCTAAAATATTATTGTTCATTCTACTCAGGTTTCAGTCTGAACTTAAATGCCACATACATGCTCTCTGTTGGATTTTTGCTGTGTCTGTGTCTCATTCATACACTTTCAATCTCTGTCTGTGTCTCTGTTCCCCCCACCCCTCTCTCTCTCATCCCAAAACATAGGTTATGGAGGGGCCAGGTAAACAGAACCCTCAGATACTTCTTCAAGGTCCAGAACAATGAAAGGCTCTTAGAGTTGTATGGGCAGATTGGGTCAAGGGGGCTTGGGCGAGTGATGTTGCCCAGGAAAGCCTTGTTTGCTAATAGGCTCAGTTTCCACAAGGTACTTTCTGGTAAGTTAAATCTTGGGTACTAGCCATCTTCTCCGGAGGAATCTAATCACCAAGTGGCATGTGCTTTCCTCAGGTCTTGGATAGTCATAAATCTAGACCATTGGTGAGTCAAAGCTTTGTCCTTCCTGAGCAATAGCTGCTTTGGTATACTTCGTCAGTTTCCTCTGGAGAGTGTGGTGTGGATAGTGCTGCTTCATTCTTTTCAGTTCACACTCTCAAGCATTCCTGTCACTTATGTGAATAAATATTAAGATAGCCCAAGTCATTGTTTGTTAACTCATGGAAAATAGACTCCCCACGTGTGACCACCCTTACTTACTGCTGTGTGAAGTCAAAACATTATTAAAACGTATCTATATTACCTTAATCTGTCATAATACAGGTTTGTTTGCTTGTTTTTGAGACAGGGTTTCTCTGTGTACCCTTGGCTGTCCTAGACTCCCTTTGTAGACCAGGTTGGCCTCAAACTCACAGAGATCCACCTGCGTCTGCCTCCCGAGTGCTGGGATTACAGGTGTGTGCCGCCTCGCCTGGCTACATAATTCAGTTTTGATTATGTAGAAGCACAGTAGTAATCGTGTTGTTTTCAACTTCTGAATGGTGGCAGCCAATGTGCTATTTGCATCTGGAATTTTCTACTGAACTTACATTGAGCCCACCTCTTTAGAATTAATCATTTTATAGTTTCACATAATCCTCTATTTTCATACTGCATTTAAAAATCTGCAGAAAGTCTACCTGTGTGCTAATGTTCTGGAATCTGTTTTGCCACCTTTATTATGGAAACTCAAATCTTCTCAGTTAACCTTGTTTGCTTGCCTGTTTACAGAGCACCACATATGTAGGTGTGCATTTGTTTCTTTGAGCTAGGGTCTGGCTTTGTGGTCCAGACTGGCCTCAAGTTTGTGGTCTTCCTGATTGAACTTTTCTGGTGCTAGGCCTATAGGTTTGTACTTCTATTCTTTGATGATAAGCAAGTTTTATATTCATTAAAGTAATGCTGTAATTGGGGAATATAGAAGATGGGGCTGGAGAGATGGCTCAGCCAGTTAAGCGTGCTTGCTACTCTTTCAGAAGACATGACTTTGGCTGCCAGCACTCACGTTGCATGTTTTGCTGTTTTAACTCCACATCCGGAGATTTTGACACCTTCTTCCGTCCTCTACAGACACTACATTCGCTTATACAAACCCACATTCAGACATTCACATATCCACATAATTTTCGTTGTTGTTATTTGAGGTAGGATCTCTCTGTGTAGCCTTGGCTTTCCTGGAACTCCCTCTGTAAACCAGGCTGGCCTTGAACTCACAGAGACCCACCAGACTCTCCCTCCTGACTGCTGGGATTAAAGATGTGCGCCACCATTGCCTAGCCACATAAATAAAAAATGAATAAATAAAAGAAATTTTTCCTGAGACAAGGGTTCTCTGTGTAGCCCTGGCTGTCCCGGACTCACTTTGTAGACTATGCTGGCCTTAAACTCTCAGAGATCCACCTGCTATGCTTCCCTGATTGCGGGGATTACAGGCGTGCATCACCATGCCCGGCTATAAAATCTTTTTTAAAAGAAAATTGGACGATACAAATAAGAGATGTGTTACTGTTTATCAATTCCATCTCTCATAACATCAACAACTGAATATTTCGAGGTTTTTCATGTCTGTAAATATTCTTTAAAAGTGAAATTGATGGATGTTACTTTCCTTTTTCTATTCACTTCATGAATATTTTATCTAGTCCCTCTTAATATTGACTACAATCCATTTGCTAAATCTCTGCTCTTTTCGAGGATGATAAGAGTACAAAGTACTGAGTACATATAGCTCTTAATTCTCTCTAGAACCGTGTGAGGTAGACATTATCATCCATGTTTTTACAGTTGAAGAAGACTGAGGGTGGTTAATTATGGGAGAGCCAAGACTCAATGCCAGGTCTTTTTACCCCAAAGCTATGTGTTTCTTTTTTAACCGTACCATTTTGCTTTGAAGATTGTCCACAAGCTCATGAACTGTCAAACCATCCATGTTCTTTTTGAAGTTAAAATTCCTTTATCCAGTTTCCTTATAATGTGTGTAAGTCAATGAAACTGTAAGTAATATGAGTCCTGAGCCTAAAACCATTAAGGCAAGACTGAGGAGAAGAAGAAAGTAGGCTACTGAGCAAAGAGGCTGTTAAGACACAGACTTGTCCCTAAGCTTTATGCAATTTTGCTTTTGTTTTTGAACATAACTACTAGATGGCAATCTGCTAGAGTAGTTGTTATTTGTGATATTCTAAAAATTTCTCTAAAACAAGTTGTACCAGGCTGTTTCCTCTGGGTTGTCTTAGATGTCCTTTTTCTTCAGTGAATGTTGTAAAGGAGAATTCTTTGTATTTCTTCTAGCTGATTCCTTGGTAGACACTAAGCTTTACGTTTTATACCACAGCCTCCTGATTTGTATGATAACAGCACATTCCTCCGTATTTCTCGAGATGCTTCTTTATATCAAGATGAGAGCAATATGTCGGTCTTGAATATTCACAGTGCTATTTCAGAAAAGCAGCTAGCACAGGTAGGATGTTATTTCTCGCTGTGAGATTCGTGGTCTGACTGGTGGGTGATTGTGGAGGGCTGGAATGATACCATGCATACATGAAGGGTTGCTGGATCCTTTGGCCCTGAAAACAAGGCTTTGAAATGTGATTTAAGCATAGCATACCTTCAGGGAAAATATTTGCAGTATCAGAGCAGACTAATAGGTGACGGACTAGAAAGACCAGCCGCATTCAAAGACAGAGTTCAGTTCACAGCAATTGGTGTACTATTTTGTGTCTCTTAAAAGTTATAAACCTAATTTTAAATATATATATTTTGGTTTTTTTAGACAGGGTTTCTCTGTGTAGTCTTTGGTATCCTGAACTTGCTTTGTAGACAAGGCTGGCCTCAAACTCACAATGTTCCACCTGCCTCTGCCTCCTGAGTGCTGGGATTAAAGTGTGCGCCACCATGCCCAGCTCTAAATATTTATAAGTTTTAACTGGCCTTTGCCAGAGGTATCAAAACATAGTTCTCATCTAACACTGTACCCATTCTCAAGGTTCTATAAGAGAGTACAAAACCCAGAAGGATTTTTTAAAATAAGGAACATCCCTTCTGATGACAGTTAAGAGTGGATCAAAACCGTTCTTGTTCTTTGGTTTTTCTTGCCCTGTCTGTTATTTCCAAAGAATGACTGGGGCTCAATGCACATGCCTTGAGCTGTGTAAACAGCCTCCACTAGCAGTGGGGTTGGCTGGGATACCAGGGAAGAGCATATGTCCTAGATAAAGAAGCATCGGTTAGCTCCTTAGGGCACATCCCTCAAGGGTGTGCTATTTGTGTTCCTTCCTTAGATTCTCCAGGGCTGAGGTAGGCTGGGTGAGGAAGACTCTGGTGTAGATATTGAAGGGTATGATGAGGGGAAGGATAGGAAACAGAAGACTCCAGCTCCAGGGAGTATGCTTACAGAAAGCTTACACATTATACATTTATATGATAGGAGCCCCAGTTGTGCAGGGCAGGTCAAATCTCAAGGTGACATCTTAGTGTCTCTCCATAGTCAGCCTCAGTCTGACTTTAATCCTTGGGAATTGAACTAGACAAATCCATCCACTACAATTATTCAACTTCTTGTGAAGCAGCAAATGGGATCCGGGGGAAAGAAGGTGTGCTGGGCTTTTAGTCATTGATGGGACTGCCACCTGGACTTGTTTAGGAAGGTGAAGATGGAGACAGTGATCTTGCAGATGAAGAGGAAGGAGCTGTAAGACAGCCCCAACCCAGTGTCCTGTATGAAGATTTGTTTATGTCTGAAGGAGAGGATGATGAGGAAGATACTGGGAGTGATGAAGAAGGAGGATATACCATGTTCTCTGGTGAGTCTTGCTCCTTTGCTTCTGTTTCTGTGTAGCTCATTGTTGTACCTCAGGACTGAATAGGAAACTCTTTGCTTCTTGCTATTTGCTAGTATAAAAATGCTAGTTCTTTTATTGGAGTCCTATTGGTGGACCTGAGAGTACTGAACCCACACTCAGAGGATGATCATGTCCATTAGCCTAAGTGGGAGTGAAGATTAACAGACACAGGAGGCACAAAGTTAAAAGTGGAAAAGTCAGTGCCCAAGTAGCACCTTGGAAGGATTGTGTTTGGGAATAGGAAATGAAAAGTAAGCAAAAATAATAGAAATGGTAAGGTACAAGTCCTGGAGATGAGCCTGGTGCAGTGGTGCACACTCATTCTGCCTAGCACTCAGAAGGCAGAGGCAGGCACATCTCTCCGAGTTTGAGGCCAGCCTGGACTACAAAACAAGTCCAGGATAGCTAAGGCTACACAGAGAAACCCTGTCTCAAAAAACAAAACAAAACAAAAAGTATTGGATATGATAGAAAACAGGTAGATCAGGCTAAGGCAGAGGAAACTATGTGTCTTGCCACTATTGACGTTTGGTATTTGAAAGAGGCGCTTGAGAGGTGAGGAGTATAGTCCATATAGACTACTTTTGAAATACTAGGTGAAGATGCTAATTCTGACAAGAATTTCCTTTTCTTTTCGCTAGCTCTTGTTTTGTCTTTGTTATTTTGAACATAACTATCTTGTACATGCTAGGCAAACACTGTAGCACTGAGCCATACCCGTAGTCCATCAAGCTTATCCCTTAGTGAACCACAATCTGTATTTTTACAGCTCTTCACCTAAGTGAAAGTGGAAGCGACTCTGATACTGAATCTGTCAGTGTAAGACCCACACAGCCCCATGTGCTTCAAGAGAATCCAAGAGTGGACGTGGAAAATGAAGAAAGCATGATGTGCTATGAGGGAGATGGTGGGGTGGCATCCCACGGTTTGGAGCATAGCAACATCAGGTAACAGACAGCAGTGTGCTACTGGGCTGTGGCATCATTTCCCAGCTGTGGTGACAAAGGGCTTAGCATAAAAAAGCTTTCATTTGTAAACATTTCCTGATACCTCTACCTGGACCAGGCATTATGTAGTCCCTGGGAATGCACAGGAGCAAGATATTAACCTGCCCTTGAGGAGCACTTCTAGTGGAAGAGATTGATACAAATCATTATAGGTACGATGTCCTAAGTACCTAAGCACAAGTAAGTATCAAGTGCCGAGGTATTCCTAGGGAGTGACTTACTGTGCTTTGAAGTAACCAGGGTAAAACTTCATGTAGAAGCATTTAACTTATGCTTAAAGGATGGATAGGAGTCTGCTAAGCATATGTAATGGCAGCCAGATGAAATGATATGTCAGAGGCATAGAAATACAACATGAAGTATGTTCAAGAGAAATGGGAGGTGGGTGGAGAATTAAGACTTTTGAAAAAGCAAGAGACTGTATTTTGGGGAACCATAAGTAACATGCCAAGACATTTGGATGTTGTTCTGTTAGGAGTCTTTAATTTCAGGAAAAGGAAGTTGCTGGCACACTTCTATAATCTCAGGACTTAAGGTATGAGATAGGAGGATCCTAAATTCAAGGCTAGCCAGATGTGGTGATGCATGCCTAAGAAGAGGCAGGAGGGTGTCTGAATTCAAGGCCAGCCAGATGTGTATAGTATGAAGTCCAAGCCAGTAAAACCCCGTGTCCTCCTCCCCCAAAGAAAAAGAAAGAAAAAAGAAAAGCCAAAACTTGGGCTAAGTATTGAAGTCCTATCAAAAACCAAACAAAACGATCCGGGTGTGGTGTTGCTCACCTATGCACACTTGCAAGGTAGAGGGAGGAAGATAGGGATTAAAGATAATCCTCAGCTACAGGGTGAGTTCAGTGCAAGCCAGGCCTACAAACATATACAACAAAAGGAAGAGAAAGTAATATCAAATTTGTATGTTAGATAACTTTTAAGGGTATGTGGAACAGATGACAGCAGTATTCACTTGAATTTGGGAGTTAAGTCTGATAAATAATGAGAGGAAAGAAGAAAAACAAAGGATGGGAAAATGATTTTGGCTTCAAATATGTTAGATTTACTGCGCAAGCAATCCATCTTGCCAGCAAGTGGATAAAATCCTTCATTTATTCATGATGAAAGTCTTTTTCATAGGTTGAAAACACAAGTAAGACATGGGATTCCTTCCTTTAAGTAAGGAGTTCTGCTTATCAGAAGGATTATGTAACAGGTTAACAGGGTGTGGCAGTGTGACATGACAAACATGACAGGCAACCACAGGGTTTTTCTGGGGCATGCAGAAGGATGGGGTGGGAAGCTGATTAGAGAAGTAAATGGAGTCAATATGACTGGTAGTTTTCTAGGGTAAGAAGCATAAGGTATCCCAGAGACTCAGAATGGTGTTGTGAAAACCCAGAGGCATGAGATACTTTTTAAGCATTTATTTATTTACTTTACATCCCAACCACAGTTTCCCCTCTATCCTCTTCTCCCAGTCCTTCCTGTCCCCCGCCCCCCACCCCTGGTCCTCTTCACCCCTATCTTCTGCTTCCCTTCAGAAAAGGGGAGGCCTCCCATGGATACCAACCAGCCCTGGCTTATGAAGTTGTGGCATATCTAGGCTCATCCTCTCCTGTTGAGACTTAAGAGTCAGCCCAGTACAGGGAAATGCTTCCCAAAGGCAGGCGACAGGGTCAGAGACAGCCCCTGCTCCTGCCATTACAAGTCCCAGTTGAAGACCAATCTACACAACTGTTACATGTGCACAGGGCCTAGGTCAGTCCCATGTGGGCTCCCTGATTGTTGGTTCAGTCTCTGTGAGCCCCTGTGGGACACTTCTAAAAGATTACAAGTAGGCCAGAGGTTTCAGTTGATACATGTGGTAAGAATGATTCAAAGAAGTAGTTGAGATTTTTTTTAAAGAAAAAAAGAGGTAAGAACCAAATTGTGAAGGACCCAACTGTTGTGGGATGGCACTGAGTGAGAACGGTATGATCTGCTTTGTGTTTTACAATGATTGTTCTATGTCCTAAAGAGCAAAGGATAAAAGATGTGAGCTAAGAAAGTCACAAATTCAAATGACCAAGAACTATATTACATAGCTTCTCTAATAATCAAATGAGTATGATAAACAATGTGATATAGCTTCTTACCTGTCAAGTTGGTGATCATTTTTGGAAAGAGTATGAGGGAAAAAAAAGACATTCCCAAATAACTGGTAATAATATGTAAATAGTTAGGGTGAGTGGGAGAGAAATACAACAATTTTATTACTATAAATAAAAAAATTAAATATATACCCCCTTTAGTTCTAAAATACCACATTTAGGAAATTGTCCTTTGCCAACACTTTTATCAAGATGTTTGTATATCTGGATATGATGATGCAAACCCTCTATCCCAGCACAGTAGGAGGCCAATGACTATGAGATCTGGGACAGCCTGGTCTACAAAGCCAGTTCCTGGACAGCCCCAGCTACATAGTGAGATCCTTTCTCAAACAAGCAAGCAAGCAAACAAAGCAACGTACAAAGATTTTATCACAGCTCATTGTTTCTAATGGTGAAATAAATCAGAAACAGCTACACATACTATTGAGGGACTCTTACATGAATCATGTTCTAGCCATATACCAGAATACCATGCTTCTGTTAAGTTGGGCACACTGTAATCCCTGCACTTAGGAGGATGAGACAGAAGAATCACAAAGTTCAGGCTAGACTGAACTAAATAGTGAGACCCTGTCTCAGAAACCCCCCCCCCCAGAGCTGTAGACTGGATTGACACAGAAGGATGTTCATTGTAGTCATTATTGAAAAAAGAACATTTCTGAAGAATAGGCTTGTGTTTTTTGGTTGGTTCTTTGGTATTTTGTGTTTTTTTTGTTTTGTTTTGTTTTGTTTGGGGGGAACAGGGTTTCTCTGTGTAGCCTTTGCTGTCCTAGACTCACTTTGTAGACCAGGCTGGCCTCGAACTCATAGTGATCCACCTGCCTCTGCCTTCCTTGTACTGGGGTTAAAGGCATGCACCGCCATGCCTGGCCTTATTTTTATTTTTTAAAATTTGTTTAAATTTTTGTTCATTTCAAGACAGGTTTCTCTGTGTAACCCTGGCTATCTTTGAGTAAGTATGAAACATTGGGGCTTAACAACCTCTGTGGTCATGGTAGCCAGTAGCGAGTTTTGGTCAGTGTGAAAGTTTATTTCAAGTCCTCATGTATATTAAGTCAACAAGTTGATGTTTCTGACTGGATCATTTCTCCTTAGGGGCGCATGAAACAGTCGAGAGCCCATTATTTTAG
The DNA here is from genome assembly GCF_903995435.1 of Acomys russatus. Lineage (NCBI taxonomy): Eukaryota > Metazoa > Chordata > Mammalia > Rodentia > Muridae > Acomys > Acomys russatus. The sequence continues at coordinate 31,324 of NW_026131413.1, read as the reverse complement.
TGTCCAGGGGAGGTGAGATGGCCTGATCCCTTGACAGTACAAAGTGTGCAAATGCTCAGCTAGGGCACGGTGCCCAAGCTTCAGAGATGTTGTTTTCTCTTCTCAGTTGTGGGAGCTATGAAGAGCCTGATCCCAAGTCGAACACCCAGGACATAAGCCTCAGCAGCATCGGTGGGTATGAGGTATCAGAGGAGGAAGAAGATGAGGAAGAGCAGTGCTCTGGGCCTAGTGTACTAAGCCAGGTCCACCTATCAGAGAATGAGGATAGTGAGGATTTCCACTCTATTGCTGGAGACAGTGACATGGACTGTGATGAGTGAGGCTTCCTAACTAGGCCTCTTCAGTCAGCCTAAGTCAGTTACCTTTCCGCCAGTCAGCCTAAATCAGTTACCTTTCCCCCAGCTTGTTTATATGTGTATAGTAGCTAATAATGTTATTACCAGATTAACACCGTAGTTTTAGCAATGAGCAAAATAGTAATCACCTCTCCAGATCCTGGAGTAGCAAGTTCTTTCCCCTAGCCACTATCAAGAAGGAAGAGCAGACTCACTCTTCCCCATTGCACTCCTTTAGTGCCATTTATTTCTCTGGATGTGTAGACATGGCACCATCTCCCTTTCTAACTTGCAGGCTGGAATAGATGAAAACTCCTCTGCTAGAATAGAGAAGTAGGTACTAATGGGCTGGCTCTGTGGCATACTTAAAATACAAACCTATTGGACAAACAGTTTATTCAAGTATTACTCACTTGGATATACAATGCCGCATTCTTAAATAGCTTACAGGAGCATGGCTATAAATCTCTGAAACAGCCTATGTATCCAAAACAGTAGGTGGCCATGTGAATGCACTCTCCCCCACCCTAGGAGAAGTTACAGGAAAATGTTAAGTTCCTTAGGGCAAAGACTGTCTTTTGTTTCTCTCCATGCAAAGTAGCCACTCAGTAAATGATCTTAAAATCATGAAATCCCAACAGATAGGTTTCTGTGTATCCATTCCATGCCAGGCTCTGTCAGATCCCTGGAGTGCAAAGGTTAAATAAGAATGCGCCATCAAGTTGGGGCAGGGAGAGTGGAATTCAAGCAATGTTAATAAATCATAGAACTGTTAGACGAGTACAATTAAGAAGCTAGCTGTGGGGCTGGAGAGATGGCTCAGTGGTTAAGAGCACTGCCTGCTCTTCCAAAGGACCCAGGTTCAATTCCCAGCACCCACATGGCAGCTCACAACTATCTGTAACTCCAAGATCTGACACTCCCACACCAACGGACACAGATTAAAATTAAATAAAATATATTTTTAAAAAAAGAAGCTAGGTGTGTAAGGTATAAGGAAGAAATTGAGAAGAGATCATGTGTGGAAAAGCAGGGAAGTCTTCCACCTGGAAGTTGATTGTTGAGAAGTTACTGTTAGGACTGTAGCAGCTCACAAGTCCAGGCGGGGTGTTAACATGAAGGGGAATGTTCACAGTCCAGATATGACAGAATGTGTTCCTTATTTGTTTGTACCTACCTTGTTTCAGATAGTATGCTGCAGTGACTAGACATGACACTGAAAGACGGACAGGAAGCATATCTTCAAGAGCTTTGCATTTGAGCCAGGCACGGTGGTGCCCACCTTTAGTCCCGGCACTGAGGAGGCACAGGCAGGCGGATATCTCACTTCAAGGCCAGCCAGGACTGTTAAACTGAGAAAATGTGTCTCAAGGATACCAAAAAATGGAGAGAGAGAAATATTTGTGTTTGATATCAGTGAATGAATTTTATATTTAAGGAAATGAAATCTTCAGTGCATTAGATTTGTTTCAGAAATTTTCTGAATGGTAATTGAAGAGGGAAACTGAGTCAAGTAATAAGACATGTATGATCCAATTTGTGCTAAGAGTAAAATACCAAGTCTATATGATGTTTGTATATACTTGTATGTGCAAAGGAAAAGATGGGAAAGAATATACATTAAATTGTTCACAGTGATAACCTCTGGGTGATGGGAATGGAGAGGAGGTAGTTCATTTGGTTTGTGTACAGTAGGTGAGTTTTTTATTTCTGTATCATTTAAATTTTATAGTACATGTTATTTTTGTAATAAAACTTAAAATTTTTGACAACAGTAGCATGGAGAGTGGTTTGGAGGGGAGAGCAGATGTAATTCAAGCTAAGGGGAGTGGAACCTAAAGTACAGTGGTGCCATTGGAATGGGGGCAAAGGGAGGCGGCATTGAGACACCTTCAGAAAGGGGTGTGATCAACAGGACTAAATTACCACTTGGGATGAAAGAGGAGAACTGGAAAGGGTTTCTAGCATTTTTCTTACCATAGGAAAAGAGTTTATTTGGCTTACAATTCCATATTACAGTACATCACTGAAGTGAAGTCAAGGCAAGAACCACATCCAGCCAGCCACATCCCATTTACAGTCAAGAGCAGAGAGAAAGGGATGTAACTTTGCTGCCTATTTGTTCTCATCTAGTTTCCTGCTGTCTTATCTACTAACGACCCTTTGTCTAGCGAATGGTGATAACCACAATGGTCTTCCTACATAGATGCATGATCATGACTTGCCTCAAAGACATGCCTATGGGGCATTCTTTTTGTTTTGTTTTGTTTTTTGGTTTTTGTTTTTGTTTGTTTTGTTTTTTGTTTTCGCCCCTTATTTTTTTTATTAATTTATTCATATTATATCTTGATTGTTAGCCCTTCCCCTGTTTCCTCCCATTCTTCCCTCCCTCCCATTTCTCCCCTTCTCCCCTCCCCTATGTCTGTGACTGAGGGAGACCTCCTCCCCCTATATATGCTCTCAGAATATCAAGTCTCTTCTTGGTAACTAGCTATCCATCCTCTGAGTGCCACCAGGTCTCCCCATCCGGGGGACATGGTCAGAAAAGGGGCACCAGAGTTCGTGTGCGAGTCAGATCTCACTCTCCCCTCAACGGTGGAGAGTATCATGTTCGTCGGCTAGGTCTTGGTAGGGGTTCGAAGCTTACTGCCTATATTCTCCTTGGCTGGTGCCTTAGTTTGAGGAGGACCCCAGGATCCAGATCTGCCTGTCATAAAGTTCTTCTTGTAGGTTTCCAGGACCCTGTGGGTCCTACTATTTCCTCTTTCTTCCATGCTACTCTTGCCTAAAGTCTCAATCGGATATCCTCTCCTCTGACCCACTTTCTTGGTAAGTAAAGATTTTCATGGTACATATCCCTTGGACTAGTGTTTTGATATAAGTGAGTATATACCGTTTGTCTCTTTTTGCTTCTGGGTGAACTCACTCATTATGATAATTTCTAGATCAATCCATTTGTCCACAAATTTTGGGAATTCCTCATTTTTAATAGCTGAGTAGTATTCCATCGTGTAAATGTACCACAGTTTCTTAGTCCATTCTTCTACTGAGGGACGCTTAGGCCGTTTCCATGTTCTGGCTATTATGTATAGAGCAGCTATGAACATGGTTGAGCATATGTCTCTGTTATGTGGTAGGGCATTTTCTGGGTACATTCCAAGGAGTGGGATGGCTGGGTCTTGAGGAAGCCCTATTCCCATTTTTCTGAGAAAGCGCCAGATAGCTTTCCAAAGTGGTTTTACTAGTTTGCATTCCCACCAGCAATGAAGGAGTGTTCCTCTCCCTCCACATCCTCACCAACATGTGGTGTCATTTGAGTTTTTGATCTTAGCCATTCTGATGGGTGTAAGATGGAATCTCAGTGTCGTTTTGATTTGCATTTCTCTGATGACTAACGAGGACGAGCATTTCTTTAAGTGTTTCTCGGCCATTTGATATTCCTCTGTTGAGAATTCTCTGTTAAGTTCCAAGCCCCATTTCGCAATTGGGTTGTTTGGTTTTGTGGTGTTTAATTTCTTGAGTTCTTTATATATTTTGGATATTAAACCTTTGTCAGATGAAGGGTTGGTGAAGATCTTTTCCCATTCTGTAGGCTGTCGCTTTGTTCTCTTGACAGTGTCTCTTGCCTTACAAAAGCTTCTCAGCCTCATGAGGTCCCATTTATTAATTGTCGACATTAAGGCCTGGGCTGTTGGTGTTCAGGAAGTTGTTTCCTGTGCCTATGTGTCCCAGGCTCTTCCCCACTTTTTCCTCTAACTGAATTAATGTCTCTGGTTTTAAGTTGAGGTCTTTAATCCACTTGGACTTGAGTTTTGTGCATGGTGAGAAATAAGGGTCTAATTGCATTTTTCTACATGTAGACCTCCAGTTAGACCAGCACCATTTGTTGAAGATGCTATCCTTTTTCCATTGAATAGATTTGGCTTCTTTGTCAAAAATCAAGTGAGCAAATGTGTGTGGATTCATCTCTGGGTCTTCGATTCGATTCCATTGATCCACCAGTCTATTGCTTTGCCGGTACCCTGCTGTTTTAATTACTGTTGCTCTGTAGTACAGCTTGAGATCAGGTATGGAGATTCCTCCAGAGGATCTTTTGTTGTATAGGATTGTTTTTGCTATTCTGGGTTTTTTATTTCTCCATATGAATTTGAGAATTGATCTTTCAATATCTTCAAAGTATTTTGTAGGTATTTTGATAGGAATTGCGTTGAATCTGTAAATTGCTTTTGGTAAGATGGCCATTTTTACTATGTTGATTCTCCCGATCCACGAACAAGGTAAATCCCTCCATCTTCTCATGTCATCTTCAATCTCTTTCTTCAGAGGTTTGAAGTTTTTTTTGAATAAGTCCTTCACTTGCTTGGTTAGAGTTACTCCTAGATATTTTATATTGTTTGTGGCTATCGTGAAGGGAGTAGTTTTCCTAATTTCTTCCTCTGCCTGTTTGTCATTTGTATACAGGAAAGCTACTGACTTTTTTGAGTTTATTTTGTATCCTGCCAATTTGCTGAAGGTGTTTATCAGCTGTAGGAGTTCTCTGGTGGAATTTTGCGGGTCACTTATATACACTATCATATCATCTGCAAATAAGGATAACTTGACTTCTTCCTTTCCCATTTGGATCCCCTTGATCTCCTTTTGCTGTCTTATTGCTTTGGCTAGAACTTCAAGAACTATATTGAAGAGATAAGGGGACAGGGGGCAGCCTTGTCTGGTTCCCGATTTTAGAGGAATTTCCTTGAGTATCTCTCCATTTAATTTAATGTTGGCTGTTGGTTTGCTGTATATGGCCTTTATTATGTTTAGATAAGTGCCTTGTATTCCCGATCTCTCCAGAACTTTGAACATAAATGGGTGTTGGATTTTGTCAAATGCTTTTTCTGCATCTAAAGAGATGATCACGTGGTTTTTCTCTTTCAGTTTGTTTATATGGTAGATTACATTAATGGATTTCTGTATGTTAAACCATCCCTGCATGCCTGGAATGAAGCCTACCTGGTCATGGTGAATGATGTCTTTGATATGCTGTTGTATTCACTTTGCGAGAATTTTGTTGAGTATTTTTGCATCAATGTTCATAAGAGAAATTGGTCTGAAATTCTCTTTTTTTGTTGGATCTTTGTGAAGTTTAGGTATCAATGTGACTGTGGCCTCATAGAAGGAATTTGGTAATATTCCGTCCATTTCTATCTTTTGGAATAGCTTGAATAGTATCGGTATTAGCTCCTCTTTGAAGGACTGGTAGAATTCTGCACTGAAACCATCTGGCCCTGGGCTTTTTTTGGTTGGGAGACTATCAATGGTTGCTTCTATTTCTATAGGTGAAATAGGGCTATTTAATTTGTTTATCTGGACTTGGTTCAATTTCGGCAAATGGAATCGGTCGAGAAATTTGTCCATTTCCGTTAAATTTTCGAATTTTGTGGCGTAAATGCCCTTAAAGTAGGTTCTTACGATTCTTTGTATTTCTTCGGTGTCTGTTGTTATGTCTCCCTTTTCATTTCTGATTTTGTTAATTTGGATAGTGTTTCTCTGTCTTTTAGTTAGATTGGCTAACGGTTTGTCTATCTTGTTAATTTTCTCAAGGAACCAGCTCTTGGTTTTGTTGATTCTTTGGATTGTTCTCTTTGTTTCTAATTTATTGATTTCAGCCCTGAGTTTGATTATTTCTAGGTGTCTACTCCTCTTGGGTGTTTCTGCTTCTTTTTGTTCTAGAGCTTCCAGATGTGTTGTTAGGTTGTTTATGTGGGATGCTTCCTTTTTCTTTTTGAAGGCGCTTAGTGCTATGAATTTTCCTCTTAGCACTGCTTTCAGTGTGTCCCACAAATTTGGGTATGTTGTTCCATCATTTTCATTGAATTTCAGGAAGTCTTTTATTTCTTCCCTTATTTCTTCCGTGGCCCATGTGTCATTAAGTAGAAAGTTGTTTAGTTTCCACGTGTTAGTATGCTTTTTGTTTTTTCTGTTGTTGTTGAAGCCCAGCCTTAGACCATGGTGATCTGATAAGATACAAGGTATTATTTCAATCTTCTTGTATCTATTGAGGTTTGCTTCATGACCAACTATGTGATCAATTTTAGAGAACGTTCCATGGGGTGCTGAGAAAAAGGTATAATCCTTTGCATTTGGGTGGAAAGTTCTGTAGATATCTGTTAGGTCCATTTGATTCATGACATTGGTTAATGCGGTTATTTCCCGGCTTATTTTTTGATTCAAAGACCTATCCTTGAGTGGTGTTGAAGTCTCCCACTATTAATGTGTGGGTATCAATGAGTGGGGCAAGCTTTGTTAATAACTCTTTTACAAATGTGGGAGCCCTTGTATTCGGAGCATAGATGTCCAAAATTGTGATGTCTTCTTGGTTGACTTTACCTTTGACGAGTACGAAGTGACCATCCTCATCTCGTTTGATTAATTTTGGTTGAAAGTCTGTTTTACTAGATATTAGAATGGCTACCCCAGCTTGCTTCTTGTGACCATTTGCTTGGAATATTTTCCCCCAACCTTTTACTCTGAGGCAATGTCTGTCCTTGTGGTTGAGGTGTGTTTCTTGAATGCAGAAGAATGTTGGGTCATGTTTATGCATCCATTCCGTTAGTCTGTGTCTTTTTATTGGAGAGTTGAGACCATTGACGTTGAGAGATATTAATGACCAGTGATTGGTAAGTCCCTTCATTTTTGGTATTTGTAACAGTTGAGATTTTGTGAGGTTGTGATTTTGCAATGGTATGTTTACCTATTTCCTATGTAGTTTTGGTTGTAGTTTGACCAGTTGGGCTGGAGTTTTCCTTCTAATAGCTTCTGTAAAGCCGGATTTGTGGCTAGGTACTGTTTGAATTTGTTTTTGTCATGAAATAACTTGTCTTCTCCGTCAATGGTTATTGATAATTTTGCTGGATATAGTAGTCTTGCCTGGTATCTGTGTTCTCTTATGGTTTGCAGCACCTCTGTCCAGGCCCTTCTGGCTTTCACGGTCTCTGCTGAGAAGTCAGGAGTAATTCTGATAGGTTTGCCTTCGTATGTTACTCGGCCTTTTTCTCTTGCCGCTTTCAATATTTTTTCCTTGTTCTGTATATTTTGTGTTGTTATTATGTGGCGGGCAGTTTTTCTTTTCAGGTCTATTCTATTTGGTGTTCTGTAGGCCTCTTGTATGCTCGTATGCATCTCTTTCTTCAAATTGGGAAAATTCTCCTCCATTATTTGATTAAAGATGTGTTCTGGGCTGTGGGGTCGGCTGTCCAGTTTCTTCTGTATCCCTATTATTCGCAAGTTTTGTCTTTTCATGTGGTCTTTTAGCTCTTGAACGGTCTGTGTTAGGAACTTTTCAGATTTAGCATTTCCCTGAATGGTTGTTTCCAGTTCTGCGATTGTATCTTCAAGTCCTGATATTCGTTCTTTCATTTCTTGCAATCTGTTAGATAAGGCCGCCTCTGAGATGCTTGCTTTCCTCTTTGCAGACTCTTGATCACGTTTTTCTTCTGTGTGTTCCTGCATCATAGCTTCCATTTTTATCTTCATGTCTTGGACTGTTTTAATGATTTCCATCATCTGGTTATTTATATTTTTCTGAAATTCTTCAAGTGCCTCTTTATATGACTCTTTTAACTCTTCAGCCCTCTTGTTTGCCTCCTCCTGCATTTGTTTACAGATTTTATTTGTTTCTTCCATTATCATCTTCTTTACTAAGGACTTGAGGTCATTTTCTTGCCTATCCATTGCTGTTAGGTTCTCTAGGTTGTTTTCATTGGGAATGTTGGAATCCGGAGATGCCAAACTGTTCTGGTTTTTGATAGGATTCTTACGCTGTCCTCTTGTCATTTTGATGGCTCTGGTGTTGGAAGGTATTTTGTAGTGACCTTCGCTGGTTGAGAGTGGTTAATTGATGACTGATTATAGGTCAGGTGCTCTTGCCTGTGGGGATCAGGGGGTATTTTTGTGGAACAGGTAGGTGATCCGGTTTCACTCCTGTTGATTTTCGTCTGCCCCCTGGGCTCCAGGCTGAGCCAGCCAAAGTAGATATCTGTTTGGACTTTACTGCTGTAATTCAGTTCTAGAATAAGGTCCTAGAATAAGGTCTGCACACAAACGTTCTGGCTGAGTAGGTTGATCCCAGCTGGCTGTTCTTCCTGTGGCTTTGTAGTCAAGACCCCAGGTAGATCAGATCTTCTGGGGGTGTAGCTGTCTTTTAGCTCTGCCTCTATACCCTGTAGCAGTGCCCAATCTCTCCCAGTACTATGTGCCTAGAGGGACCAAGGTCGCTCTTGGTCAGCAATTAGGCACTGCAAGCAAGACCCTCTTTTCGTCTCCCAATAAAGTGAGAGTGCCTGCCTTGCTCGGGCCAGGATCTCCACTGGACATTCTCATTCAGGGAGCAGGGAGCGCTGTGCCAGGGCCTTGCGGCTGGGCAGTTAGTAAGACTGGCTCTGCAGCGCTCTGGCGGCCGCTCGCGGACCCAAATCCTCCCGCCGGGGTATGTGGGTCCCCTCCCACTCTGGGTCAGCAATTAGACACTGCAAACACGACCCGTCCATGTCTCGTCTCTCGAGAATGTGAGAGTGCTTGTCTTGCTCAGGCCAGGATCTCCCGCTGGGCTCACTCGTTGGGACGCAGGGAGCGCAGGGCCAGCTCAGCTGGTCTCTCTCGTTCGGGGAGCAGGGAGCGCAGTGCCAGGGCCTTGCGGCTGGGCAGTTAGTAAGACTGGCTCTGCAGAGCTCTGGCAGCCGCTCGCGGACCCGAATCTTCCCGCCGGTGTATGTGGGTCCCCTCCCACTCTGGGTCAGCAATTAGACACTGCAAACACGACCCATCCACGTCTCGTCTCCCGATAATGTGAGAGTGCCTGCCTTGCTCAGGCCCGGATCTCCAGCTGGGCTCACTCGTTCGGGGAGCGGGGAGCAGGGAGCGGAGCGTAGGACTAGTGCCTTGCGGCTGGGTAGGGACAAAAGGGTTGCAGAGCTCTGGCGGAAGCCCGCGGACCCAGGTCTTCCCGCAGGGCTAATAAGTTCAGCTATAACCCTAGGCAAGACCCACGTCTCCCGATGGGTCTGTGGAAGCAGCTCAAGCTGATTTCTCACTGCCGCTGTTTGCAGGCTCAGTTAGCTGTGATTGGTGTTAAGTTTGGCCCCGGATGGCCAGCGAGCTGTAGTCCCACTATAACTGTCTCTGTTGGGTCCCGCCGCCTGTGTTTTCAGTCGGCCTAGGTGGGTGACCTCTGCAGTTTGGGGTGGTGTGGAAGGAGGAATCCTAGGGCAGATTCACCCTCTTCGCTGAGATTCCTCTGGCTGGGGACTCTGGAAAAAACCCTCCCCAAACAGCGAGTCTGTGCTTTATATACAGGCTGCAGTTTGCATGTGGGTTCCGTCTCAGAGTTTGGGGAGTGCATTTAGCACCTCCGGGATGTTGCTTGACCCAGGGGGGTAGGCCCCCTGTTTGGTCTGCGGCCTTTGGGGACCCACTCACCTACAGTTCTCAAAGTCCAGCAATCTGTTGCTCCTCTTATGTCTCTGGTCTCCACGGAGTAGATCAGATACGTGTCTTGATGGACGGCGCCATCTTGGAATCGGGGCATTCCTTCTTAAGACTCTGTCTTCCAAGTTGACTGCGGGTTGTGTCAAATTTACAGGGAAAAGAAAACAGCACAATAACCCTTAAGGTATTTGGCAATGGTCACATAGCAAGAAAGGAAAGGAAAAGGCTGTGGTTGATTGCCACCATTTGCTATCAAATGACCAGTTACTTACCAATGCCTAAACTACTACTGAGTGCTAGTTATTAAGTGAATTCCTAGAAAGTAGGTTTTTATTTTTCCACCTCCCTCCCTTTCCCTTCATTAAAAAGCAAGTATCCCAGGGATGTCAACAGAACCCAGCATAGCAAGTTACAACAAGACTAAGTACAAATCCTCATATGAAGGCTGGATGAAGCAACCCGGTAGGAGTAAAATGGTCCCAGGAATAGGTGAAAGAGTCAGAGATACCCCCATTTGTAGGCTCAGTTTTTTTAACAAATGTATTTTATTACAAATTGTTGACCGAGTGTATGTCACTTATTACCCAACCAACCAACACAATAGGAACAGAAGACTAAAGAACAAAATAACAAAACCATAAGGATATCAGTTCCTTTTCCTGGCGTAATCAGCAAGATTTCGTCTGCTGGAACCTGGAGTAACTAGAACCTGGAACCTCAACAGGTGCCAGAGCCCCAAAGCCTTCCCTCAAGTGGTTCTCTCTAGGAGCATCTCAAAGTGGAGTGATGAACAGCCAAAACTATCCCAAGTCTCCAAAGGTCCCGCCTCCCGTTCTGGGCTCATTTATATATCTCCTCCCAGAGTCTGTTCATGGGATCTTTTCAGCTGGCAACAATCAAGCTCCTGCACGAGGTGGTTGGCCTTCTAGTGAGTTAACCTCACCTGTTCTCTCACAAGACCGTTCCGATCCCACACTTGGGATCCTAAAAAACAGATTTATCTCTCCTTCACCTATTCCCACTGTTAAAGAGTCCCATAAGAACACCAGGCTACACAACCATAACATATATGCTGAGGACCTTATGCAGACCCATGCAGGCTCCTCCTCTGTGGTTGCCACATCAGTCTCTGTGAGTCCCTATGAGCCCTAATTTTTGGGTCATGCTCTTATGGTGTCCTTAACCCCTCTGACTCCTACCGTCCTTCCTCCCTCTCTTCCTCAGTGTTCCCCAAGTTCTGCGTAATGTTTGGCATCTGCTCCCATTAGTTGTTGGATAAAGCCTCCCTGATGATTGGGCTAGGCACTAGTCTCTTATCTGCTCTTCTGGCTGATGTTAGCCCACTCTTGAGCAGGGAATCTAGAATATAAGTTTTTTTTAATTCACCTTGCATCCTGGTATTAGTCTCATTCCTCCTCACCTCCCAGTCCTTCCTTTCTCCGTGCCTCCCCCTCCTTTATTCCTCAGAAAAGGGCAGCCCCACTTCCTAACCACCCCAGCTAATCAAGTTAGTTGCAGGGGCTGGAGAGATAGAAGGGCACTGGCTGCTCTTCCAAAGATCCTGAGTTCAATTCCCAGCACCCACATGGTGACTCACAACCATCCATAATGGGATCAGATGGTCTCTTGCTGCTCATGGTGACACATGCCTTTAATACCAGCAGAGGCAGGTGGATCTCTGTGACTTCGAGGCCATCCTGGTCTACAAAGTGAGTCTAGGACAGCTACGGCTGTTACACAGAGAAATCCTGTCTTGAACATCTTTACAAAAAAGTTGCATCAGTACTTAGCATGTCATCTTCTCTTGTGGCCTAGCAAGGCAGACCCGCCGGGGGGGGGGGGAAGTGATCAAAAAGCAGGCAACAGAGTCCATGTCAGGGACAGCCCCTGCCCCCCCTTACTAGGGAACCCACATGAAGCCTGAGCTGTCAATCTGCCACATCTGTCTAGGGGGCATAGGTCCAGTCCATGCAAGGTCCTTGGTTGGTGCTTCAGTCTCAGCAGGCTCCTCTGAGCCCTGGTTTGTTGGTTCTGTTGGTCTTCTTGTGGGGCTCCTGTCTCCTCCAGGACCTTTTCTCCTTCCCCTCCACTTTTCCACAAGACTCCCTACACATTGCCCAACGTTTGGCTGTGAGTCTCGGCATCTGCTTCAAATCGCTGCTGGGTAGAGCCTCTCAAAGAATAACTCTGCTGGGCTCCTGTCTGCAAGCATAGCAGAGTATCATTAATAGTATCAGGGGTTGGTTCTCTCCCATGGGGGTGGGTCTCAAGTTAGGCTAAACTTTGGTTGGACATCCAGTCAAGCTCTACTCTGTCTGCTCTATCCTTTTTTTATTTAAATATATTCGAACTACATCTCAATTGTTATCTTCCCGTTTCCCCCTCCCTCCCTCTTTCACCATTTTCTCAGAAAATGCCAGATCGATTTCTAAAGTGGTTGTAGAAGTTTGCACTTCCACCAGCAATGGAGGAATGTTCCCCTTTCTCTACATCCTCATTAACATGTGCTGTCACTTGAGTTTTTGCTCTTGGCCATTCTGGTAGGTGTAAGATGGAATCTCAGAGTCGCTTTGATTTACATTTCCCTGATGATGAGGAACATTGAGATTTCTTTCAAGTGTTTCTCAGCCATTGGACATTCCTCTCTTGAGAATTCTGTGTTTATCTCTGTACACCATTTTTAATTGGGTTGTTTGGTTGGTGGTGTTTAATTTCTTGAGTTCTTTATATATTTTGGATACTAGCCCTTTGTTGGATGTAGGGTTGGTGAAGAACTTTTCCCAATCTTTAGGCTGTTGTTTTGTTCTGTCCTTTGGCTTACAGAAGCTTATCATTTTGTGAGGTCCCATTTATTACTTGTTGATCTTAGAGCCTGGGCTGTTGGTGTTCTGTTCAGGAAGTTGTCTCCTGTGCCAGTGAGTTCAAGGCTCTTTCTCCATTTTTTTCTTCTAACAGATTTAATATGTCTGGTTTTATGTTGAGGTCTTTAATCCACTGTACTTTAGTTTTGTGTAGTATAATAAATACGGCTCTATTTGCATTTTTCTACACTTAAGACATCCAATTAGACCAACACCATTTGTTGAAGATGCTGCTTTTTCCCCATTGTACGGTTTTGGCTCCTTTGTCAAAAATCAAGCATCCATAGGTGTGTGGGCTTATTTCTGGGTCTTAGGTGAGGATACTACTCATTTTTATATTGCCCATTTAAAATTTTATTTTTATCTTTCATTAAAGTATAGTTACATAATATCTTTTCTCCATCTTCTTCCTCTAACCCGTCCCAACCCCCCTTATCCCAAATTCCTGGCCTCTTTTTTTTTTCTGGCCTCTTTTTTTTTTTTTTTTTTTTTTTACACCACTTACTTCTGTAACACAGTAGAGACATACCTGGGTGTGATGGCACATGCCTTTGATCCCATGCTGATCTCTGAATTCAAGGCCAGCCTGCTATACAGAGTAAGTTCTAGGATAGTGAGGGCTACACAGAGAACCCCTGACTGTTGCATGATATTTGATCACACTGTCAACCCTGAAATTATGTTATATATTGGAGAAACCTGTTTTTAGTTGTGGTTTGAGTCAGCCTTAGCACACACCTCTAATCCAAGAGCTTTCTGCTTGAATATTGTAAACAGGATTAAATAAAGTTAACCATAGGTGAAGAAGCGGAGCAAGCAAGCAATTGACAGGAAGTGAACAAAGGATTATTAAGAAAAAAACTACTATGGAGAGGAAGAAGTGAGGACAGATAGAGGCACAGGAAGTAGAAGAGAGGGACATTCAGTTTGAAGGAGGTTGTTTGAGAATGCGTAGGAGAGGGGCATTCCTTCTGGGACATCAGCTGAGTAGGAAGGTCAACTGGGTGCTTTCTCTGCCTCTCTGAGCTAGCAAGCCTTCACCCCAGCATCTGGCTCCTGAGGCTTTATTGGTAAAGTTAAACAATTGAGATTTTGTTAAAAATAACATGATCTGAAAAAAAAAAGTTTAGAACTAATAGAAAACAGGTATTGTCTGATTGCAAGGTCCTTAAGATCTAGAATGAGAGATTTAAAACTACCAGTGTATGAAAATGTGGTCCTTGGGAGGGGGGCTAAAGACCATTTACAATGAGAAGACTGAACTCTGCTTGCCAAGTAAGTACAGGAATTCTCCACAGAGAAGACTGAAAAGCTAGATCATGGTGGCAGGCATGGTGATTACACCTGTAGAACCAATGCTTGGGAGGCCGAGGCAAAGGATGGTTCTGAGTTAAGGTCAGCCACAAGACCTTTAGGAAAGAACAACAGTTGATGAATAGGCAAGAGTTTAGCAGTTAGCCATAGAGTCAATGAGTGAGAGAAGACGCAAGTCAGAGGGAATGCTTGAGGACATGAAACAACACGTTCAAACTATAGGTAGTTCCAGTTGAGTTGGGATGCAGAGAGCATAGCTGTAGGTATTCAGATTTCCAGATTCTGGATTAATTGGATATTTTAGATCAATCATTCTGTATGATTTTTGGATAGAGAGAAAGGGTCCCAGATGGTAGGTGATTGAGGCCTAAACCATAACTGAGTTACTGGTAGGAAGCATGGATAGAATAAGATGGACGAGAGAACCTTGGTGAAAGCCAATATTTAGGTACTGTCAGAAACAGAAAACTTGAAGAAAAGAGTGATTGCTCAACCAAGAAAGGAGCTCTTAAGAGCCATACTCACACCTTGAATTCACCGCAAGCTGGAGCTAGAGTTAGAACATGCCTCAAAAAGAAAACAAGCTGGTTGGGCTTGACGTTCATGAGATAGTGATTGCCTAGAAGAGACAAGGCTCTGGGTTCAATCGTCAGCACCAAATAAATAAAGTGCAATGGCGCATGGCCATCATCCTGGATGTTGGAGGTAAAAGCAGGAGGATCAGAAGTTCTGGGAGGAAGTCAAAATGGAAGGTAGTTAAGTATGCTTACATAAGCCTAGGAGGGAAAGCTGTATAGAAAGGGTTAGAAAAAGCAAGGAATTGTTGGTTGGAAAGACCTGTGTAAACAGAAAGTGGGTGTTTATCTATCATAGAGAAAACACCCCATGTAGGGAGAGGTCTCTTCCCCTCTGTGAAATTGGTAGGGTCATCTTTGTGACAAAAGTGAAAATGGTATGGGAGTTTGAAGTATTAAAGTACTTAGGGAAATAGTGAGAAACCAGAAGCGAAATGTCGTTAGGGACTGGAGAGGTGGCTCAGCAGTGACGAGTATGTACCCCTCTTGAAGAAGACCCACATTTGATTCCAGGCACCCATCTCAAGTTTGAGCACCTACACTCAGGTAGGTACACACCCACACTCAGAAACTTACATACAATTAAAAAAACACATTAAAGAAAAATGGCTTCTTTATCTTTTGTGTTTATTTTTTAAGAGAAAAATACTCCCTTTTGTTAAAAATAGACTCTTTTCTCAATATATCCTGATTACGTTTTTCTCTCCCTCTTCTCCTAGTTCCTCCCCACTTCTCCCACCTAGATCCACTCTCTTTGTGTCTCTCATTAGAAAATTACAGGCTTCCTACTGGGTGTGAGTTCAAGGCCAGCCTGATCTACATAGCGACTCCAGGACAGCCAAGATAACACAGAGACACTCTGTCTTGAAAACCTAAAAAAAAATAAGAAAGAAAGAAACAGAAAACAACAAGCTTCTGAGAGATAACAAAATGTAATGAAATAAGATGTAATATAAAAAATATCACATCAAAGTTGGACAAGGCAAAGGAACAGAAGGAAAAGTGTCCCAAGAGGAGGCATATGAATAGAGACCCAGGGGCTGGAGAGATGGCTCAGAGGTTAAGAACACTGGTTGTTCTTCCAAAGGTCCTGAGTTCAATACCCAGCAACCACATGGTGGCTCAAAACCATCTATAATGAGATCTGGTGCCCTCCTCTGGCCTGCAGACAGAATACTGTATAAATAATAAATAAATAAAATCTTAAAAAAAAAAAAAAGAAAGAATAGAGACCCAGTCATTCACACACTCAGGAATACCATAAAAATACAAAGCTGAAAGTGATAATATACACAGAGACCCGTGTAGACTCTATGCTTGCTGCTTCAGTCTCTGTTCATATGAACTTAGCTCAGTTGATTCAGAGAGCCTTGTTCTCCTGGTGTCCTCCATCCCCTCTGGCTCTTACATTCTTTCCACCTCTGGCTTGAAGTTCTCTGAGCTTTGAGGAGGTGGGGGGATTTTATGAAAACATGTCATTTAGAGTTTTGTCTTCCAAGATCTCGGTCTCCCCCCGCCCCCGTGTGCTCTCACAAGGTGCACATGTGTGTGTGTGTGTGTGTGTGTGTGTGTGTGTGTGTGTGTGTGTGTGTGTGTGATATCTGGCTGTGGATCTTTATTCTCATCTTCTTTTGGAGGAAGCTTCTCTGATTATGGTTCCCTGAAGGAGTGTAATAATAAAAATTTTAATACATAAAGTGTCCATTTGTAGCAAAAGGGATTAATGATAATATGTCTACTCAATGAAAAACTACACAGTTGTTAATAAGGAAAATATATGACCTACTATTATGGAAAGATATCCTTGAAGTCATAAAATAGACAGGGTTTGATTTCATTTGAGCAAAGGAAGATTAAGTTTATGCTCATGTAGTTAGTATGTAAATTATGGAGCAGTAGAGGAATACGCCCTTTGAACCTTTGAACCTTTGAACACTTCAGATGGAGGTGGAATGGGCAGGATTCACTCTTGACTCTAAGCCTTTCTGTTTAACTTTTAAGTGTGTGTGTGTGTGTGTGTGTGTGTGTGTGTGTGTGTGTGTAAATTGGTGTGGTAGCCAGAGGTTAACATCAGATGTCTTTACATAATCATGCTCCACCATATGGTTTTGAGACAAGGTACCTCAGTGAACTGGAGGCTCACTGATTTGGCTAGACGAGCTGACAAAAAACTTCAGAGATCTTCCTGTTTCTACCCAAGTCTCCACCATGACCTCAGTTAAAGGCGCACACCACAGTGCCTGGCTTTTTACATGGGTTCTGGGACCAGTCAGATGGTCAGAGGGTAAAAGTGCTTTCTGCCAAGCCTGAAGACATAAATTCAATCTCTGATACCTACATGGTAGGAGAAAAGGACTCCCTGAAGTCTTCTCTGACTCCACATGCACTGTGTGACACACATGCTCATTCACACATCAGCAAGAACAAACACCAGTGAGATAAACATGGGTTATGGGCATCCACACTCAGGTCCTCATGCTTGGAATGTAGATAAGTAACTGCCAGAGCTATCTCTCCTGCACTGTTGTTTCTTCCATTCTTTCTTTCTTTCTTAATTTGGTTTTTTTCGAGACAGGGTTTCTCTGTGTAGCCTTGGCTGTCCTGGCTTCACTTTGTAGACCAGGCTGGTCTCGAACTCACAGTGATCCACCTACCTCAGCCTCCGGAGTGCTGGGATTAAAGGCATGAGCCACCAATGCCTGGCTGCTGTTTTGTTTTTGTTTTTTTAAGTTGGCTCTTAAAAGAGCCTTTTAAGTTATGTGCCCATGTAGAAAATTGGGCTTAAGCTGTCTCCTCGCAGATGCGGCGGGCCAGCTACATGTCCTTGGGCATGATGATGGTCACGCGCTTGGCGTGGTGCCAGCACAGGTTGGTGTCCTCAAGCAGACCCACTGGGTAGGCCTCGCTGGCCTCCTGCAGCGCCATGACTGCCGAGCTCTGGAAGCGCAGGTTGGTCTTGAAGTCCTGCGAGATCTTGGGCACCAGGCGCTGGAATGGCAGCTTGCAGATCAGCAGCTTGGTGGACTTCTGGTAGAGCCAGATCTCGTGCAGCGCCATGGTGCCGGGCCATTAGTGGTGGGGCTTCTTCACGCTGCCGGTGGCCAGCGTGTTCTTGCGGGCAGCCTTGGTGGCCAGCTGCTTGCTTGGGGCCTCGCCGCCAGTGGACTTGTGGGCGGTCTGCTTGGTGCGAGCCATAGTGGACTAGAGCAAGGGAGAAAGTGGGACTCTGTTTTTTAAGACAAATTTTACTGGGTAACTTAGGCTGCTTCAAACTTGCTTTGTAGTTCAGGCTAGTCTGTTTTGGTTTTGTGTGTCCCTTTTCTGGCCTGAGGTCCAGAGGCACTTCCGTGAAAAGCCTGAGCTCAGAAAAAGGAAAAAGATTCTCCCTCCTGCTGGCTTCAGATTACAAAGACCGTTCTGTGAAAAGGTGTCATCAACCTGGCTCCATTCAGAAAAAAACACTTCAAAGCTGCCCTGAATTAACAGAAGGATCCCTTCAGGAAGCAGGCCCTGGGATATAGCCTGGGTATGCCTCCTGCAATGTACATCCCAGGGCTTTAAAATCCTGGGGTCCCCAAGTATGGGGCACTCTCTAGTCTTTTTCTTTTGTTCTTGGCTCCTTGTCCATGTCCCCTTTTGATCCCTTTTATCTTTAGTTTAGGTCGGATTCTTGTTTTTAGATGGAACACATGGAACTTAGTATGTGAGTTAAAACCTAGTTCTTTGTTTCTCCTCTGTCTTACTTTTGGCCAAGCACACTGGGCTACCTAGTACTCTTTTAAGTCCAGGGCACCCCTCCCCGATTGGAAGAGACACCAACCCCACTCTGAGTGACACAGAGACTCCTGCAGAGGAAGGTGGGAACCTGGCTCCTCTCTGCCCTCTGCCTGAGAACCCACAGGCACCCACATTCACCCCCATCAACTCTCAGCCCTCTGTGTGACCAGATCTCAGAGCAAGCCTTTGCCCAGTCAGCTTAACCAGAGGTTGGAGCAGAGGCTGAGGGAAAACACCACTAGGGGCTGTGATCCAACAGTTTTGTTCTTGTTTTCTGGTTGTTGGCTTTTGTTTGTGTTTGTGTGTGTGGTTTTTTTTTTTTTTAGAGAGGGTTTCTCTGTATAGCCCTGGAACTGTGTAGTCCTGGAACTGGCTCTGTAGACCAAAATAGACCTGAACTCAGATCTACCTGTCTCTGGAGTGCTGGGATTAAAGGACTGTGCCTCCACAGTTTCTGTGTGTGTGTGTGTGTGTGTGTGTGTGTGTGTGTGTGTGTGTGTGTGTGTGTGATGTTTGTATGTGTGAGCATAAGCATACAACACCTGTGTGAAGGTCAGAATGTAGGGGCAAAATTAACGCCATATCCTATATGTAATGCATATTCTACAATTAATTCCGTGCTCTGTGTGAAGTTGTCCTCCAGGTGTTTTCACTACCTCCTGCGGTCCTGGAAAGACCACACACACTGCCATAAACTTGACCTGCCACCGGAACAATTAGATACAATTAATACCCAATTATCCTCTGAGATAAAATATCTTCCCTGGAGATTCAGCCTCCTGGACCAACCTGCCTAAAGGTCAACATTCCTGAGACTCACGACCCCCCCCCTTACGTTTTTTCCTTACTTCCCTATGACCCCAACCCTTAATAACAGTTTTTACTTATAAACCCATTACCCTTGAAGCTCTGGTATCATTCTCCTATCCTGCTCTGTCAGGAAGGATTGTGATCCGAAGCTCTGAGCCTGTAATACAGGACCCTGTTTATATTGCATCGGTATCGAGTCCTCGTGGTCTTTTTGGGTGGGTCTTGTGATCTGGGTAATCTTGGCGTAATATTAAAGACAACTTTGTGGAGGGAGTTGTGTCTCCTGGGTTTTTTGTTTTTCCATATGAAGTTGAGAATTGGTCTTTCAAGGTCTGTAAAGAATTGTCTTGGAGTTTTGATGGGAATTGCATTGAATTTGTAGATTGCTTTTGGTAAGATGGCCATTTTTACTACAGTAGTACTGCCGATCCATGAGCATGGCGGATCTTTCCATCTTCTCTTATCTTTTTCAATTTCTTTCTTCAAATACTTGAAGTTCTTGTTATACAGGTCTTTCCCTTGGCTAGAGTCACAACATGATACTTTATATTATTTGTGGCTATTGTGAAGGGTGTTGTTTCTCTAATTTCTTTCTCATCCTGTTTGTCATTTGTATACAGGAGGGTTACTGATTTAAAAAAAAATAATATTCCATCCAGCCAGTTTGCTGAAGGTGTTTATCAGCTGTATGAGTTCTCTGGTAGAATTTTTGGGGTCATTTGTATATACTATCATATCATCTGCAAAAAGTGATACTTTGGCTTCTTTCTTTCCAATTTGTATCCCCTTGATCTCCTTTAGTTGTTTTATTGTTCTATCTAGAACTTCAAGCACTATATTGAAGAGACATGGTGAGAGTGGACAGCCTTGTCTTGTCCCTGATTTTAGTGGAACTGCTTTGATTTCTCTTAATTTGATGTTGGCAGCCGGGCATGGTGGCACATGCCTTTAATGCCAGCACTGGGGAGGCAGAGGCAGGCAGATCGCTGTGAGTTCAAGGCTATCCTGGTCTACAACTCCAGTCCAGGATGGCCAAGATAACATAGAGAAACCCTATCGTGAAAAAAAAATTGATGTTGGTTATTAGCTTGCTGTATATAGCCTTTATTATGTTTAGGTATAGGCATCGTATCCCTGATCTCTCCAAGAGTCTTTTCATGAAGGCTTGTTGTTTTGTTGTTGTTGTTTGTTTTTTATTGTTTAAAAAGAAAATCCCAAAGGACCCAGCTGAACTTCCTATTCAGCTCAGGTCCAGATAGAAGAGACCAAAATGCTCGCTAGCTCAGCTGACAGCCCAGGATGAAAAGGCAAAAAAACCCAAGGCCAAAGTCTTGCTAGCACAAAGGTCAAGGAGCTGAAGAGTTAGAGAGCTAAGAAGCTCCTTCTACTTCTCTGCATGCTGTCTTAATTACCCTTTTACTCAAAGTCCCACTTTTTTGTTTTGTTTTGTTTTTTTGAGATAGTGTTTCTCTGTGTAGCCTTGGCTGTTCTGGATTCATTTTGTAGACTAGGCTGGCCTCAAACTCACAGTGATCTGCCTGCCTCTGCCTCCTGAGTGCTGGGATTATAGGCATCACATGTGGCTGCCCCTCCTATTCTTTAATCCCTGTCACCTGCTTGTTTGTTTGTTTGCTCCACCTCTTGACCTAGGGATAACTTTATTAAATACTGTGTACAGACAGCTCTTGGCATGTATTAGGGCTCAACTACAAGAGATGGGGATTTACAGTTCACAATCTCAGGGATCACAACGGGATCAAATATCCTGCAACAGATTTTGTTGAAGGCTTTTTCTGCATCCAATGAACTATCAATGCCTCCTTGGGATGAAGCCTACTTGATTGTGGATGATGTATTTGATGTGTTCTTGTTTTCAGTTTTTTGAGTATTTTATTGAGTATTTTTGCATCACTATTCATAAGGGCGAGTGGTCTGAAATTTTCTTTCTTTCTTGAGTCAATGTGTGGTTTAGGTATCAGGAAGACCTTGACCTCATAAAATGCGTTTGGCAATATCCCTTCTGTTTCTATTTTGTGACATAATTTGCAAAGTATTGGTATTAGCTCTTCTTTGAAAGTCTGGTAGAATTCTGCTCTAAAACCATCTGGCTCTGTGCTATTTTTGGCCCAGAGACTTTTGGTGATGTTAGGGTTCAGGGATATCTACATACTGACCACTGGAAAACTAGACTCAGATTGATGGAAGTGTATTTGAACACTGTACAATAAAAAATTATGAAAAATAACAGAAGAGATAGCAAAGTACCATGGCTCTTACCTGTAGTCACAGGATTCATGAGGTTGAGGAAGGATGTCAGAAATTGAAGGCTTCTTCTTGGCTACATAGTGAATATGAGCCCCCCCTTTCAGCAATGAAAAGGGAGAAATAATGAGGGAAATCCAAAGAATCATTAGGTCGTCCTTCAAAAGCCTATATGCCACAAGATTTGAAAATCTAAATGAAATGGACAATTTTCTTTTTATTTTTTACATATACATTTATATTATTACACATATATTACACATAAGCCACATACAGCAAGAAGAACCCCGAAACAATCAGGAATTATATAAATGTTACATTCGTAGTACTTTGGCTATGTGTTTTGGCAATGTTGAAGAAAGCATCTTTCCTATATTGGTGCATCAAGGATTCTGAATGTAAATCAATATCTATCATATCTCATCTCTACCAACTTAATACATTTATCTAGATCTAAAAATATCTTGACCCTTAAACAACTGAGAGTAATTGTAAAACTAAACTCTCTGATCTTCAGCCCCATCAGAGACTTGAGAAGAAATAAAAGTAATTATCTGAGTAGATGGGAAGTGCAGGTTAGCAGCTTCCAAAATGAGAAAATGACAGAGACAGTTTGCTGCCTGAAAAGTCAACCAAAATTCTCTATAATATTGGAGCATCAACTTTAGCCTTCTGGCCCAATATATCTGACAGACATATTTGTGAGTCAGGAACTGTTGAGGACTTGTTTACCCTGCCTTGGCAGAGTTTGGCTGTCAACTCTGCTTGCATACAAACTTACCCATTTTTAGGCAGAATTCTGTCTATGGCAGAAAGTAGGAAATTTTTCCCAGTAGCTGGTTTGCCACCTTTGAAGCCATCTCCCTAGGGAAGTTCTTTGATGCTCATCATCTTCTTTGAAGTAGGCTGGGTGTTGCCAGGAGTTAACCTGTCTTATTGTTAAAGAATCTTTAAAATAATAATGACATCTTGCCGAGCAAGGTGGCTCATGCCTTTAATCCCAACACGTAGGAGACAGAGGCAGGTGGCTTGCTGTGAGTTCGAAGCCAGCCTGGTCACAATGTTAGTTTAGGACAGCCAAGGCTACACAGAGAATCCCTGTCTTGAAAAAATAACAATAATAAAGGCATCTTTAAACGACATATTCGGTATGTCTCTGAGGTTTCTGAAGACCTTATCTAACTATTTTACCTTATATTTCTATAGAATCATATGTATCTGTTAAATCTAGGATATATATTCTTGTGATAAAAATAGACTAGTAATTGAAGTAACCATGATTTTATCAACTAACAATAAACTTGTATTACTTAATTATCGTAAGCAGCCTGCAACAGCACTTTCAAGGTATTAGAAGTGAATCTTGTATTATAGTTGTGTAGTATGGGCACGATACTTCATATTAGAATAGAAATATATATGATGTATGTGAAGAATAATCTTAAATTTAAATTCTATGCCAGTGTATGAAATTAAACTTATTCTGCATCAATATACAAATTTCCATACCAGTGAATTAAAAATAACCTGGTGAGTAACAATTAAGGCATTAAGTTGAGGAGTCATCTCAGTAATCTACTTTTTGTCCTAGCATCCCTGTATATTTCTATATTCCCCCTTCTTTCTTTTAAACCCGTATCTCTAAACCAAAGAAAGAAAGGTAAAGGAAAAGAGAGACATCTCTGAGCCCACCGTTGTTTTCTCTCTGAATAAGACCAATAATAACATATAACCAAATCCCAATTAGAATAAACATCTATAGCCCAAGAAAGCAACCAAAAAATCCACCCAACCCACCTTAAATAAAATGGGGCATCGTTCTCTTAAGTTTTCTTCTTCCATTCCTGGTGGGAGTGCAAGTTTGTACCACCACTTTGAAAACCAATCTGGTGCTTTCTCAGAAAATGAGGAATATATCCACCTCAAGACCCAGCTGTACCACTCCTGGGCATATACCCGAAAGATGCTCCACCATATACAGCAAGGGCATTTGCTCAACTATGTACATAGCAGCTTTATTTGTAATAGTCAGACAACCGGGAAACAACCTAGATGTCCCTCAACCGAAGAATGGATAAAGAAACTCTGGTACATTTCCACAATGGAATTCTACTCAGCTATGAAAAAGCAGGAAATCTTGAAATTTGCAGGCAAATAGATGGAACTAGGAAAGATCATCCAGAGTGAGGTAACCCAGACCCAGAAAGACATGCATGGTATATATTCACTTATAAGTGGATATTAACCCCATAATACAGGATGACCACACTACAGTACACAGAGCTAAAGAAACAAGGAATGCCCTGGAGAGAATGCTTAATTCTCATTCAGAAAGACAAATAGAATACACACTGGAAGCAGGTAAAGAGAAGGAACAGGACAGGATGGGAGCTTACCATCGAGGTCCTCTGAAAGACTCCACCCAAGATGAGATTGAAACAGATGCTGAAACTCACAGCTAAACTTTGGGGTGGAGGGCAGGGAATCTTTTGGAAGAGTTGGGGGATACAAGGACCTGGAAGGGTCAATAGCTCTACAAGGAGACCAATGGAGCCTCTCCTTCACCAAGTACATAGCTGCCTGGGCTGCTGTCTTCCCCACCTCACCTCAGAGAGACTTCAGCAGGAGCTCCACCCATCAGCCCTTTCTCCTGAGTCAGGACAAGCTGACCCCCAGAACTTCCCAGGAAAATACATCAACATGGCCACACATTGCAGCTGAAGTTTTTATGGTTGATTGTGATGATAGGTTTAATATCTTGTTCAACTTTTTAAATCCTTTTTGAATTCTAAAAATAAAGACTAAGAACAAAAGCATGGTTCTTTTCCTTTCAGTGTAGGTGGAGGGTTACCGGAATGAATAGTCCTCTCTTTAAGGAAGAATTTATGTACAGTTTAGAATAAATGCTCTATGTTGCAGAGATTCTGAGGCCCCAAGGGTTGGGCAAGCATATTACCCCTGTGCTTCCACATGCTTCTGATCTGAGAACTTTAGAGAACTGATTTAGCAGGATTCCCAAATGAGCACTTTCTGTAGAGAAGCTGCTCTTGCTCTAGTGACGTCACAACGTGCCTAGGTTGATCTTTGTACATTTCAGTTCCTGGACTTGCTCCAGTGATGTCATAACAGGCCTAGGTTGATCTTTGGACATTTCAGTGTAGCTGGTAATAGGCACACCTGTTATTCTGATGCATAGACAACATACAGGATCATAATTCTTATGTTCTTTTTGGTTTACTTATAAAATATTTGTATGCATCTGTGTGTGGACAGGAACTGGACATGTGGTTGTAAACTGCCTCATATGGGTGTAGGAAATTGAACTGAGATTCTCAGAAAAACAGTGTGTGCACTAAAGCACTGTACCACAAAACTGTAACTTCTAAACTGTACGATGCGTTTTATTACAGATTGAGCCCTTGTGTCTTTGTTCATAATAGGCAAGATTTTTTAAAATAGATTTAATATCTTTAGCTGTGTGTCCATATGAATGTGCACTGTGTGTGTGTGTGTGACCAGCCAAAGCTACAGTGAGGCCTTGTCTAAAACTACAGCAACATAGCCCAACTTGACTCATGTGCTATTACTTACAGTAATCTTGTAACCTGTGTCAGAAGTGGTCATGTAGCAGAGTAAGTGGAACTGACTTCCATGATAGTAGATAGAGGGATGTCTGGCAGATGATGGCAAAATTGCCTGCTCTTTCATTATCTTATGAAATTCAGACTACCTAAGAGAAGAAAATGGCTATGTTGTAAACGTAGAAGCAAACATATGGTCAAAAGAAGGAAAACAGAGCTGGGTGAGGTGGCACGCGTCTTTAATCCCAGCACTTGGAAGGCCAAGGCAGGTGGTGACTATGAATAAAGGCCAACCTGGTCTACAAATCAATTCCAGGACAGCCAAGGCTATACAGAGAAACCCTGTCTCGAAAAACCAAACTAAGAAAGAAGAAAGAAAGAAAGAAAGAAAGAAAGAAAGAAAGAAAGAAAGAAAGGAAAATGAGCTGGGCCTGATGGCACTTGCCTTGAATTTCTGCACTCAGGGAGGCAGAAACAGGTAGTGCTCAGTGAGTTTGAGACCAGCCTGGCCTATAGAACTTTGCCTCCTAAGATCGCCAGGAAACATGTTTTCTCATTAATTGTTGCAATTTACAGTTGTTGTATACAAATGTTGAGGCCGTTCTTTCTCTCTGTGGCATTTTAAACATCATCTGAACTTTAGAAGGCTCCTCATAAAATCAGGAAGCCATTAGCAAGACAGTGACAAAAAGCCACACAAAATGACTTTTTAAATTAATAATCTGTCAACTAATTAATATGCTGTTATCCAACAGTTTTTATCATTCAGGTTGTATTTCAATTTATCAACTATTTTCTTTATTTTTTATGTGTGAGACATATTTTTTAAACTATTCTCTTTATTAAATCACATTTTCAACTATACAATAAACACCAATGTCAGAACAGCACATGCCTTCATAGCCACAGAGAAGTAATAATAAGAAGCCTTCGATCTTACATGGCATTTTCTCCTTGTCCTTGGCCACAGCACCACCTAACTGAAGTGGAGAGCTGGCCTAGGATCAGGGGATTAACTTGAGCCACTGGCCTCACTCAGCATCTCATTCTATTTAGTTCTTAGGTCTTTCACTCAGTCCCTGTCAAATTAGCCCACACAGTCCCCTCCCTCAGGAAGAAGTCTCAGAAGATTGTGTTGACATAGGTTGGTTTAGCAAAGAAGATACTGGTGTTATTCCATCTCTAGATGTGTGTTGAGTAATGGAAGGAAATAGAAACTAGAGTCGGAAGACCACGGTCCCTAATTCTTTCCCCAACAACATTTTCTGGACAGTGACCATGAACAGTTCGAGCTGAGTAAACATAGCCTCTATTTGTAAGGAAATGTTCTAGAGTGTCCTCTCCCAGAAGAGCCGGCTGTCATGTTGACAACTGAGCATCCAGGAAAAGACAAAATTTGGCAGAGGAGGTGGAGATGAAGGTGTTGTTGTTACTGCTGCTGCTGCTTCTGGTGGTGCTGGTCATGTGGTGGTGGTGGTGGTCATGTGGTGGTGGTGGTGGTGGTGGTGGTGGTGGTGGTGGTGGTGGTGGTGGTGATGGTGGTGGTGGTGGTGGTCATGTGGTGGTGGTGGTGGTGGTGCTGGTGGTGGTAGTGGTGGTGGTTAACATATTGGCCTTAATCTTCCTGACAACTGATGAAGTCATTACCTGCTTGACACTAGCAAGGCCAGCTACCCAGTATATAAAAGCACAAAGCCACCTTGTCTCTCTTGCTCTCTTACTCCTTTCTTCTCTCTTTCTCTGTTGCTATGTCTCTCTCTTTTCTCTGGAGAGACTATCATTCCTCCTCCCCCATGCTCATAAAATAAGCATCTCCATATAATATTTGTTGTGTGGCACATACTACACATCACATATTTCACATTTCAGCTTATGTTTCATATATAAAAGTGGTGGTAGTGGTGATCTTAGAGACAATGGTGGTGGTGGTGGTGGTCGCGGTGGCTCAGTTCTCTGTAAAGATGTGCAATGTTCAGGTTATACAAGATAAGGACAGCACAGAAAAAAAAAATCACAATGTTAAAAGTGAGGAAGCTGACGGGCCGGAGAAATGGCTCCGAGGTTAAGAGCGCTGGCTTTTCTTCCAGAGGTCCTGAGTTCAATTTCCAGGACAACCATCTATAATGAGTTCTGGCGCCCTCTTCTGGCCTGTTAGCGTATATTCAGACACAACATTGTATACATAATAAAAATGAAAATAATTTTTTAAAAAAGCGAATAAGCAGGCTAAGGGCACAGATCCCCAAATTGATTTGAGAAGAAAAATGTTATTTGCACTGGTGTGAACACAAGGCAATTTCTCTGTCTATAAAATGATGATAATAATGGCTCCTTCCCAGAATTCTGCTGCCATAAAAATGGGATGATACTACAAAACACATGGAGAGACTTGCTTTGAATATGGGAAGGAGGCCTCACAGACAATTCCTAACACAAAACAAAGAAAAAGTAATTATGTCAATATCTGGCATAATCAACTACCATTATTACATGGCCATTGAAAATAAAGTTGATGGGAGGAACAAGGTTGATGGCTGTAGAGTTTCAGTTTGGCAAGAAAAAGTTCTGTTAAGCTACTCACAGCAATGCGAATATAGTTAACAGTACCAGACTGTGCATTTTAACGGGTGAAGGTTTTTTTTTTTTTTTTTTTTTTTTTGAGACAGGGCTTCTCTGTGTAGCTTTGGCTGTCCTGGACTGGCTTTGTAGACCAGGCTCGCCTCGCCCTCACAGCGATCCACCTGCCTCTGCCTCCCGAATGCTGTGATTATAGGTGTGCACCACCACACCCGGCTACAGGTGTAGTTTTAAAATCAGTAAATTGCTTGTTAACAGGAAAATCACCTTGTGTTTATTTGTTTGTTAGAAAACTATGTAGATTTATATATTATATGAGCAAAGGTAGGGCCTGACAGCCAGCCGGGGAAGCCAAGGGAAAAAAAAATCAAAACTTCTCTTTGCCCGTTGAATTCTCTGCTACCTGTTGGAGACATAAGGGAAAGTCGTAGAGGCTTTGCTTGACAAAGTTCCAGGGACGTCTGGCTGTCCAGCATGATCTATAAACATCCAGAACAGCTATTCAGGCTTTGCTTGGCAAAGTTCCAAAGATCTCCAGCTGATCACCGCTGCCCTTCAATATTATGAATGCTCCAGGTGTAAGCTTGCCTAAAAACTATTTTGAAATCTACTTTTTCTTCTAAAACTGCCTTTCTATTTCTCAGCCGTAATGAAATTCACACTGGGAAAAGTTTCTCCCACAGAGAATGTTGAAAGAAGGCATCTGGCCAAAGGCTGGACACAATGATATGGGTCTGTGCTCTGACTGTGAGCGCCCAAGCAGAAACTGTTTGGCTGGAAAGTTAGGACCTTAATATAACAGTACCTGGCCAGGTACTCCGCGCTGTAGAAACGTTTTATTAGAATCTGCTTTCAGAGCAAAAGAAGGTATGCTTGGAACATCATTCTTTACAGATATTTTATAATAGAAGACCCCTTGTCAGTTAGCCTAAGCTAGGATAGCAAACTTCTTGGTTTGGGACTGGGAGTAGCTCAAGTTTTTCCTTTATTAAAGAATATTTATCTCAAGCTATGCTTCTATAACAATCATGGAAACACAGTGGGTTTAGGCCGGGGAAGTTCATGATTAAACTTTCCCAAGTATTGGTTAAGAAATAATAATCAGGTCATGCTGAGCACTGCTTGGAAATTGATTGATTTTTGCTGAATGCATTATTGTAGTTTATAGAGATGTATTCGTATTTCTTTGTTAAGCTCCTCACTTACTTCGTTGATTTTTAAATGCCCTATTGGTTGTCAAAGATGAGAAAATCATGATGTAATGTGTGATGGAAAAGCTTAATCTTCACTTTACATAAACTACTGGGGCTGGCCCAAGGAGCATGACAGAAAGACAGAAAAGCTGAGCTATTAGACCTTTCAGTTTTACCCCAATTTATGCCTGGAGTAGCAGCTTTAAATCCTCCTTTCCTAAATCTCTCCTCAACAGCTAGTTCCTAGCTACTTGTACACAAACTGTTGGTTTCCCCTTTACCGACTGTTCACCGCCTGCTCAATTCTTCCTACCATTGATCCACCAAGACTTTCTTTTCTCTCCCATTCTCTATTCCCTGGAGCTGCTCTGCGGGAGCTACTATTATCTCATGTCGTCTCACTCCTGGCTCCAGGAATCAGAATTCTTTCACTCTTTCTTCTTGTTAAAATAAACATTTCTCTTCAACCTCCAAAAGAAGTTCTCCTCCCTGAAACTAAATTGTTTAGTAATGGAAGCAAAAATTAACTAGAGAAACACTGACTCATCAATCAACACTTACTGGGTGTTTGTAAAGCCTGAAATTAGTGGGGAGTGAGAGTAATCAGGGTGTATTACATATGTGTATGAAATTGTCAAAAACTACATTCAATTGATTAAATTGGCACTTATTCTAAACTCTATCTCGATTCTTCCTTAAAGAGAGGAATCTTCAGCCCACTAATCCCCAGCTACACTGAAAAGAAAATAAATATGCTTTTGTTCTTATTCTTTATTTTTAGAGTTGAAAAAAGATGGAAAGAGTTGGACAAGATATTAAATCTACGATCATAATTAACCTTTAAAAATATCAGTTACCGTCAAAGTGTGGTTATGTTCATGTATTATCAAGGGAAGTTCTGAGGGTCAACTTGTCCAAGCTCAAGGGAAAGTGCTGATGGGCAGAGCCCCTGGTGAAGTATGGAGAAGCCTCTCTGAGGTAGGGAAGACAGCAGCTGAGGCTTGGACTAACCCTGCGTAAAACAGCTGCAACCTAGATGAAGAAGAAGTGTCTATCCTTTCGTGCCAGCGACAGAAAGACTTTAGGAAAATATAGGTACAAGAAATAATTCTCACGTCTTGTTTTTTATCTAGGGTCGTTCCAAAAGGGAGGTCCCAATAGTGTTCCACGGTTTGAACCGAGGACCTTCTGCTTGCGAAGCAGACGTGATAACCACTACACTATGGGGTCCCTGAGGGAGAGAGTCTGAAAAGTAGCCTTTTCAAACAGTGTAGCCAGACTCAGAGCCACCACAGAAACACCTGCCCTCGGCTGTGGCTCTGCTCATTCTCATAGGTGCACAGTTCCGAGGTGAATTTTGACCCTGGGCTCAGGAATTCTAGCACCTAGCCCACCCACCTTGTGGTCTTAGAGTCGAGACCCGCCTGAAACTGAGGTTGAGTCCAGGCTCGGGTGGGGGGCAATCCTCAGATGGGTGACAAAGATCCACCGAGAATCCTCAGAAGGTGAAACAAGACAATCAAAAGCAAGAAACCCCACCCGAGAGCTCTTAGTGATGGAGAGTCCGAAAATCTTACCTTCCTTGAGGGAGGCTCAGAGCGCGGAATGTAAGCTCTAACGGCCCTTAAACATGACACCTCCCCCCAAGCCCCACTCTGAAGTGCCAGAGTTCTCAGCACTGGCAACAGCGTTCTGGTCCTCCACACTCAGAGCTAAGAGCCACGGGCAGTGACTTTTTTCTGACTTCCCATAGAACAAGTCAGTCCAGTCCCTGAGAGTGGGAAAGCAAGGCATGGCTGAGGAAAGGCGCCAGATGCAGCTGTGCCTAAATTGGGTAAACACCCCACTGGCCTGTGCTGCTGAGGGAAATTTTGGAGTCAGGATGTTAGAGGGACCCAAGCCTGGGCTCAAGCCCGGTTTCAGGTGGTCCCGACTCTCAGGCTACAAGGTGGCCCTGCTACTGGAATTCCTGAGCCCAGGATCAAAATTCACCTTAAAACGTCTCACCTATCAGAATGGGCAGAGCTAAAGCTGAACGCAGGCATTCCTTTGGCGGCTCTGAGACTGGCTATACTCTCTGAAAAGGCTACTTATCAGACTCTTTCCCTCAGAGGTTCTAGAGTGTAATAGTTATCCGTCTTCTTTGCAAGAAGGAGGACGGGATTCAAGTCATAGAGGAACCGTAGTTCAGCAACGGACTCACCCTTTTGAATGTACCCTAGATAAAACTTGGGACCGGTTTTTCCCATCGTACCGATAATTTTTTCTAACAACTTTCAGCCTCTTACCTGAAATGACAGACACCTCTCCTTCACCAAATACAAAGTTGCCTGGGGCTGCTGTTTTCTCCCCCTCAGAGAAGCTTCACCAGGAGCTCCACCCATCAGCCCTTTCTCCTGAGTAGGAACAAGCTGTCCCACTGGGCAGTGGTGGCACATGCCTTTACTTCCAGCACTCAGAAGGCAAAGACAGGTGGATCGCTGTGATTTTGAGGCCAGCCTGGTCTACAAAGCAAGCCCAGGACAGCCAGGCTATACAGAGAAACCCTGTCTCGAAAACAACAAAAACATA
>NW_026131412.1:0-33408 GCF_903995435.1 Acomys russatus | reverse complement strand
TCACTTGGGAGACCAGGTTGGCCTGGAACTCACAGTGATCCCCCTGCCTCTGTCTTCCTGAATTCTGGGATTAAAGGCATGCGCCACCATACCCTGATAACCAAACTCTGGGTCTCACTGTCTTTAAAGACTTGACAATAAGGACCTCCGGTGATCCCTTTCCTTCACAGCCTCTTTTTAATATTCCTTTGAGCTACTCATTCTGACCCTGTGGCTCCCAAGCACCCAGAGGAGAGAGTAAGAGTGTCAAAGGAGAACGCTGAGCCACTTCTGAGAGCTGCCTCAGTAACAGGACCCTGAGTGGAACACAAAATGTGAGTTTGGGGCATGTGTAGGGAAACATGTTTTTTTTTTTTTATATTTAAAAATGACTTTTTCTTTTTTCAAATGAGAGCCAAGTAGGTGAGTATGTACAAGCCATAAGATAGTCTCCCATGTTTGGGAATGCGGGTTACTTCACATCAGTGTTTACCTGGCTGCACAGTGGAGAACCCCATATGAAAAATTCTTGTGGGCACTGGGTTTTTTTTAATTTATCATAGGAGGGAAGAATGGGGCAAGGCAACAACAGCAGTTCCCATGCCATGCTGTGTTGACACCATGTGTTGATGACACATGAGTCGACTGCAATCCATACTCAATCCTTTCCATCCCCATGCCCTGCTCTATGGAATATAAATTTGCAGCTCTTTCCAGTGAAGTGTAGGCTGTGTGTCTTGGTCTGACATGCTTTGGAGGACAGGCAAACTAAACTTCCAAGAGCCCTTCAGCACTGTGGCCCGCCTGATTCTTTGGCTACTCTGCAGCTGCCACGTGAAGATGCCTGGATGGACCTTCTTGATAGCAACAGCCAGGAAAGATCCCCACCATTCCGGCTGACCCAACAGCTGACCACACCAGAGCTTCTTAAAGCACAGGTTGTGACTTCATGTGGGGCCACAAAGCTGAACATAGGGAGGAAGGGAAACAGTGAAAGAAACTACAGTAAAAGATTCTGAATGCACAATGACAACAAATTATCAAAATAAAAGGTAGAATGACTCTGTCGTGTCTCTGATAGTGCTTGCCTGTTTTTTGTGATGAAAGACAACCTTGTTACTGACCAAACAACATGAACACTTTGCCTTGCTCATACCATGCAGCACCAATAAACACTGCTCGAGACATCTTGACTTGGATTTGAGACTATTACTGCTTTGTATTATGTATTTAGTGAGTGGAAATTGTACAACTTATTATTATAAATTTACTATAGCAATCAACCTAAAAAAGCATTTGAGATGTTCTTTCCTACAAGGTCCAATTTCAATCAAGACTTACTTATGCAGAACAAACCCCACTGATACTGATCTCAGCAGTGTACAAATGTGCTTTTTTAAGTTGAGGAAAGACATGAAAACATTTATTAACTTTAATTTTAAATTTACTTTCCTTGGACATGGCATCCACTTCTCTGTTGTCAAAGTCAAATTTTTAAACATAACTCGTATGTAGTTATGGTATACAGTGAACTGCTTTAAAGAGACATTCAAAATACTTAATATCTCCATTGGTCATACAGCTATGTTTTATGGTGACTACACTTAAAGTATATGTGTTATCCACTGTAAAATATAGAATTATATATGCACTATGTTATGCAAGAGGTCTCAAGAATGTCTTCATCCTATATAAGTAAAACTCCTTGTGCTATGTACAGGGAAAATTTGCATTAATCTTAAAGAAATATATACAAATGTCTTCTATGTGACTTGTAATCTGTTTTATATTCTTATGTAATGAGGGTCACATAAAAATTCCTTGAGGAAAAGGCAGCAAAGGCTTGAGAACCCTGAAGCACACACATCTGTGAGTCTGTGTAGTCTGACAGGGAACCACTAGCTTAACCGCAGGTGCATGTGTGGCACCTCTGTGAGCCTATCGGGATTCTGAGAGGTGCATGGATGAGGGCCCACCTTTATCAGTCAAAGTTCAAACCTCAGAAATGCTTGACTGACCCACAGCATCTGGAGCAAGGAAATGGTTGATGTTTTAAGCTACTATGTTGTAAGGTAGTTTGATAAGCTGGCAAAATCTTAACTGGTAGGTATGTAGAGGTGGGTACAGGATTGGGGTGCTCATTTGTTCATTAGGATGAGGCCACTGGCAGCAAGGAGCCAGATGAGGGACCAATTGCCTCCACATTGCTCGTGCCCAATCTTTCTTTAAGAAAGGATAGAGATGTGGCCAGAGGTAGCACAACTAGAGAGGCAACAGGCAGTCTTTCTGTTATGTCCTCATTGTGGGAAGGAGGAAGTAAGAAGCGGTGCTGAGGGGAGGCATGGTGGCTCACCTCATCACCAGCACTGGAGAGACAGGCACAGGATGGCTGTTACAGGTTCCAGGCTGGCTTGGGCCTCACTGTGAAACAAACCAAAGAGGGAAAGGAAGGAAAAGACAGGAAGGGAGGGCTATACAAGTCTGGACCAGTGGGAGGCCATTTGGTGTCTCCTGCTCAGCCTGATGGATACATTCTAGGAACATAAGGAGAGTCAAGAAAAATGAAGAGAGTGGAATGGTTCTCTCTTGCCTGAGAGGGGACTGATGGTCATGACAAGAGGGACTGCACCCCTCCCTGCCTGCCTACCCACGTCTCCTGCAGTTTGGCTGTCCTCTTCCCCACAATCCACCCCACATCCTCTCACCATGGCTGGTCTTGACTGTCCCAGGATGGACTCCATACCATGGTGCTGGGTTGCCATTGTTGCTGGACTCCCTGCAGATAAAAAGACAGCCATGGCAAGTTATGAAAAACATGTGGACCCCACCTCCTGTAGCCAGTACTAAACTTTTTGCCATACACTGGATACTTTGATTTCTCCTGCCCGCAAAACTCACCTTAACCTCCCCTTTTCCAGGCTGTTATTTTCCTTACACAGACTTAAATCCTTCCTCGTGCTGGTTCTGCCCACCTCGCCCAGCTAGTGAGTGAGTACTGTGGTGTCTTCTACAAGATGTTCTCTCAGCTTCCCAAACTTGCGGCTCAGCATCTCACACGCAGCTTTCCAGGACCTCTCTAACAAAGGCTGACCAGAACACAATCTGTGACTTCCCCTTCCTCCAGGAAACATTCCTCATCTTGGTGAAGGGCATCACCACAGAGCCAGTGGCTCTTGCCAGGCTTTGAGCTCCACTGTAGCCTTGCTTCCTGCCTTGCATCAGCCTACCACCAAATTTAAGGATCTCTTTCAGAAATCTCATTTGTCTTTATCTTTCTCCCTTTATGGTGAACAAAGCTATTGCTTTCTGTGGTCAGTGCAGTGGTTGATGTCCAATCATCTCCCCTTAGCTCCCCCTTTACTCTACCAATGGATCTCTCTTTAAAAATAAAATTTCATTTGCCTTTTCTTGCTTGAATTCCTACCAGCTTTCGATTATTTTTGAAGATAGTGTGAACTGTTCGAATGGTTCAGAAGTCCCTGCATGGTCACCTCTCCTGAAGGCCCTGACCTCCCCTATGCTCCCAGGACCTTCGAAGCACACCTCATCTCCTGGACTTTTCAGATTTCCCTTTGTGGGGCACTGCTCCAGCCCACTGTCCGGCTGATTCTGCT
The DNA here is from genome assembly GCF_903995435.1 of Acomys russatus. NCBI lineage: Eukaryota > Metazoa > Chordata > Mammalia > Rodentia > Muridae > Acomys > Acomys russatus. The sequence goes on along the minus strand of NW_026131412.1, from coordinate 29,815 downwards.
CAGCCTCTGCTTCCTGAGAGGTTGCCTCTATCACCTTGTTCCTGCTGCAGCTTTCAAGTTCACTTGCAGTGCCTTCCGTGCACAGTAGCCTTTCTTCAGCAAGGAGCATGATCATCACGTGAAATTATTCTCTAACCTTTATTATCTCCTCTAGACCATATGTCAGGAACCATCCCAGGGACAGGCACAGCAGTGAACAAAGGTGTGGGTGCAATTTACTAAACAAGCAAATTGACCTTCTTGGGTCTTCATTTTTTCTCTGCTTGCTGGTGACCTGTGCACACAGCCATCCCTTCCTTGGGAACCAAGATGCAGTCACGTAGAAACACACAGCTCATTCTAAATGCTTCCTCGACCTGCTTCATATGAACATGTTTTTCACACACTGGAGCCGACCACATCCAGTACAGGCTGGAAAGGCTGTCCCTATGTGATATCACAGAACAGACGCCAGGCCTGTGCTTCTACAGCTTCCGATGTCATGGACAAGATCATCCCCCTCTGCCTATGACCAACACCCCAACCCTGGCTTCAGAACTGTGGTCACAGTGAACTTGAGCTCCTACTTAGCCCTACCTGGAGGGAGCTCAGGTCTTCTGTGAACCCTAAAAGACTGACGCACCAAGAGGCAGACTGCCTAGAAGCAGCTTAAAGGGAAAAACAGAGAAGAGCTAGTGCTTAGCCTGACCTGGTGGAGGACACAGCCAGGCTGTGCTGTGAAGGGGCCCCTCCTCCCCATCTTCTCCTGCCTGCTCCCTCCAAACTCTTTACTCATTCTCTTCCACGAAGAGTCAAATTAAAAAAAGTTTTGACCACTTAAGGAAAACTTTTTCCATGGAGAAAAGACAAAGAATCCTGAAGCTCACATGAATTTGTAGGGCTCCGCCTTCAGTGAGGATCACAGCCTCAAGTCAGCAGCAGGAAGCAGAAATCAACAAGTACAACTGCCAAGAGCAGCTCTGCCAGTAGGGTAACTGGACACAAGCCAACAGAGAGGCACCCTTTTTCATCAAACTCAATTCAGCACCTCTGCCCTCCCCCACCTTGTTTCTTACCTGAAAATCTGGCCCCTGTGCCCTTCTCTGATTTTGCAACAAGGTAACCTAAAAAAGAGAGCAGCAGACAGGAAGTGAGAGGCAAGAACTAAGGAAACAGGAGTGTGGAAAGACCCGCCCTCCCTCCTAGCTAGCTGCACTGCAGACTTTTCTGCAGTTCCTTTTTTTTTTTTTTTACTGTGCCACCTAATATGGTACCCAAGGGCAGCTGGTACCCACTGAATACTTGAAATGTGATAAATCAAATAAAGTATTTCATGGGATTAGTCATTTTCTCATCGCCAGCCAGGACTTTGTTGATTACAATATGGTCTATCTCTTAAAAATGGGCAGTCTGCTCTTATTTGACAAACATTCTGTAAATACGAATGACAATGCCTTGGTTGGCATGACATTGAGTTCCTCATGTGATGTTTTTATTTATGAAATGAGAAGGTCAGGGGAGCACTCCTCTTTAATAGCTTATAATAGAATCAGCTTTTAATTGGCATTTAGATTTTTTCACTTCATGTATTCATGATAGGATTGAACTTGACGGGACATCCAGTTGTTGAATTGTTAATCGATTAGACATCTATTTTGTTACCTTTTCTCCTCAAGGCTCAGTTCTCACTGCAGAAGAGGGCATGGAAAGATGGGTGCAGTGACTGTCTGCGTGAAGCAGTGTTGCTGGATGTGGAAAGGCCATGTCACACACAAACCTGCACAAACCAAAACCCCAGCGCTCATGAGGAAAAGCTCATGAAGACTTGCTGATCTGAGGAACCATGGGCAAATGATAGCTGGCAAGTCGTGTTGAGTGTTTGTGTGGTGTGTGTTGTGTGTGTGTGTGTGTGTGTGTGTGTGTGAAATTGTGAAGTTTTCCTCAAGAACACAGCCCCTAAAACCTGCCCATGTGCTAAGATGATCCACATCCCAGCATGCACAGCCAGCACTAAGGGGAGTCTGGGTTTTTTTTCTTATGGGGGAGAGAGAGTCCATGAAGTTGGGAATTAGAGGGGAGATAAATGGGAATGAAATTGATGACACACAGCGCGTGGATCTGTAAAATTCTCTAACAACAAACAATTATCATCCTGCTACCAGATGTCTCCTTGCCTGGTCTTGCTCTCCTTTTCTCTATTATTCTACCTATTTTAGAGATGATTCCTGTGTAATTTAACTTTTATTTTCTTTTGTTGACATATTCAGAAAAAACTGGTGTTTGTGTGCGCGCGCGAGCGCATTTTGGGTTTCATGTATACCTCTTCACCTTGGGACAGTCTCCTTTCAATTTCTATTGAGCCTCTCCACAAATGCAGCAGAATTCAGCAGGAAGAGCTTTGGTTTGAATCCCTAACACAAACAATAGTATTGACATGGGGCAAAGTAGTGAGTCAGATCAGCACTTCCAGGAAATCTATTGATAAAGTTTCCTTGATTATTTTTTTTTTTCTTTCACATTTTTTATTATTAATTTATTCTTGTTACATCTCAATGTTTATCCCATCCCTTGTATCCTCCCATTCCTCCCCCCTCCTCATTTGTTCCTTGATTATTTCTCCAGGTTCATCTGTGCAATTCTGATAACTTGGCACAAAGTCACCAAACAACCAGGTGATGCTGAGAGAGGCCCTAGGGAACTTCAGTTTTCACCACAGGCCTTCTAAATTCTCCTCCACCTTCCCATGCCCTGGACTGTAGACTGAGGTTTCCCATGAGTTGTTGCCTGCAGTAATCTGGATGCTGGGAGCAGAGATGTCTTCATACGGCACATTTGGAATAACTGACACTGGTCAGCAGTTACACCTTCCAATCTACAGTTTACTTTTCAACAATTTCTGTTCCCTTTTTATGTTCCCCCTCTCAGATACATAAACTGACATTTTTCTTCAAACCCTGGTCTTCTTTCTCAGACTTACACAAATTCCCTGGTCCATCTCATTCAAAGTTTGTGGCAAAGAAATGAGACAGTGATTTTTATAGCAATTCTCAAGAGACTGAGGACTCAGCAGCGGATGTCAGCCCACTTGCCAGAGTCCTGTCTTATGAGAGGAAGACGTTTGTGTTAAATGCATCTGTGCCCGGAAAGCCTCCTCCCTGCATCAGCCACAGATGTTTCCTGTCCGCTCTCCTTCACCTTGTGTCATACAATCACATGACTTGTAGTCATCTTACAGGTTGGAGAGGTTAAGTGAGGGCCCATGCACCCTGCCACTAATTTAGATAGTAGCCAAGTAGACTGTGGGAGAGGTCGAGCAATGAGAAACATCATGGAAGGTCTCAGCTTGCTAAGCTGTGTTTCAGAGTTCTCCCTCGATGTCACTCTGAACTGACACTAGCCCAAAGCAGAACTTTCCTCTGCATCCCACTTGGACAGAGACTTAGTTCTGGCCACTCACACCTCAGTCTTGAGCGGGTGTGACATGTGTACAGCAACCCTACTTTTTGGGTCATTGTAGTGGTGTTTGAAATTCTACACTGCTAATAAAATACTTAGCAAATTCATTGTAACACTATCAAAGGACCCAGGCTGTATTCCCAGCACTCATGTAGTGACTCACAGCCATTTTGTAACTCCAGTTTAAAGGGCATCTAACACCCTCCTGCAGCTCTGTGGGACACAACACTCACACACACACAGACCACAATCACACACACATACAACACACACACACCCACACACACACACACACAGAGGCAAAATATACATCTATAGCTAAAAGTTTAAAAATAACCTGAAGAAGCTCACAGCTGGGAAAGACCATTGATGCCTGACTCCCCTAACTAAACAGATTCTGGGTGTCAAGTGCAGTCTGCTGCAGTTGTGTATCCACTACGCAGCCATCAGACGCTATGTACGTTCCCAAACTCATGGCACCTGAACATGCCTAGCATAAAAGCAAAACAAAAAGTCATACATTTGGGAGGAAAGAATTTGTAGAGAAGAAAGGAAAGCAAGAGAGGTGGGAGGGAAAAGAGGAAGAAGAAGAAGAAGAAGAAGAGAAGAAGAATAAGAAGAAGAAGAAGAAGAAGAAGAGAAAAAGAAGAGGAAGAAAGTAAGAAGAGGACTAAGAAATAGAAGTGTGTTTATTGGCATGACTTTTCACAAATGAAAGTTATTACTAAAAACTAACAAAAAAAATATTTTTAATATTAGTTATTTCAAACCAATAGTTTACTTCAAATGCCTGTGAGAATACGGGCATGGCCATGACTGGGTCTGTGCAACTATGTAAAATATTCTTGCACTTGTTCTGCTGTGTTTCATTTCTATTTAACAGTGGTTCAGAGATTTTAAAGTCAAGGTAACTTGGCTTATGGAAAGGCAATTATGTGACAACACCGTGGTTGGGCACCTATAAACACACCACAGGCAGCCTCCATAGAACACACCTGCTAAAGTTACCCGAAGGCTATCAAGGGTATAAGAGTGAAAGCATTAGGAGTAATGAGATGCTTGGTTGGATACCTGGAAGACGAGGGCAAACTGGACAGAGAACTCACATCTGACACAGGCCCAGAAAAGCTGAAGGTTTGTGGTGAAAGACTGAACCACCAAAGGTGCTTCAATTTCAGAAAAGCCAGAAATGGTGGCTAGAATCAACTAGGCTCCTAGAGGATGAAGCTGGGGGTTGTGGAAACAGTGGGTCCTATAGTCTCCTCCCTCCCCCTAACTCAGAGTACTGCATTTCATCTTCTTCTAGGAAAGTGGTTAGAAGGTTCTTCTCTGAAGATTAAAAGACCTCACCAAAGGCTTGCACATCCAGAACTTAAGGTTCATGCCACATGGTCATCTGTGTCTACTCTGTCACCTGTAGTGGAACTCTGAGGCCCACAACAGAGCTTCCAGCCAGCTTTCCTAATTACATATTCATTCCAAATTTGTAAATCAGTTTTGGGTGCGGGTGTGCATGTGTGTGTGTGTGTGTGTGTGTGTGTGCGTTGCCTGTCTTGTGTGTGTGGGTATGTGCCTGTGAGTGCAGGCATCAGAGGAAGAAAGAGGAAAGCAAAGGTATTGGACCTCCCTGGAGCTTAGCCACAGGTGGCTTAGCGGAGCCCCTGAGGCAGCAGGGAGCAGAAGTTGGATCCTCTGTCAGAGCAGTGCATGTTCTTAACTGCTGAGCCATCTTTCCATCCCCGAGCACTTAATTCTGAGAAGAAGAAACAGAAAGCAGAGCTGCCATTTGAAGGAAGATGACAGCACAAGAGAGAGGAGAGGCAAAGAGGACAAGAAAAAGTAACCCTGAAGGAAACTGCCACCTCATGATACAAAACAGAGGGAAAAAAAACAGTCTGTGCAATCTGTCCTTGCAATAACGTGGATGAGTGTGGAGGACATATGCTAAGACAGCACATACTTCCCCATCTCATCTTCATATAAAATCTACAAAGGGCAGTTTGTGATTGAGGATGCTCAGCCACAGTTGGCAGACACATCACAACAAAGCTGCTGTACTTAAGGCCCAGGGAACATATCAGAAGAGGGAGCAGAAAGAATGTAAGAGTCTGAGGACAGAAATCTGCTGTGAGGTTGTGCCTCCTAGAAATGACAGGAGAATTTTACCCATGGTACTTTAAAAATACGTTGTAGGCTTTGACCTTTTTCAAACCTGCTTTACTTGGGGCTCTTTAACACTTACACCTCCCTTCCAACCCACCTACCCCAGAGAGGAGAGAAAAGAGGTTAATGGGAACAGGTGTAGACATTTTTAGACTCAGTTCCTTGGTACAATTCTACTCTTAATAGTCAGGATTTCAGCAGACCCATTAAAGATGAACTAACAATTCAGAAAAGGTGACTGCAACTGGAGCAGCGAGAACCCGGAGGAGCAGCAGCCGGTACCGAGGAACTGAAAGCATCCTTCAGAGCATCTCTCTCTGGGAGTGTCTGGAAGCAGAACAGTGAACACCCACATGATAGGAAATGATGCAGGAGAGGTAACCCCCTAATTAGTTATCCAACAGGAGTTGTCAGCACTAAAACCAATACATACAACTACTACTAAATGGACCAAGCAAATTGATGTTTTGTATTTATGTGTGCATACATATGCAACTGTAACCCTTAATGAAGAAGAGACTAAGAATTTGAAAGAGAGCAAGGAAACATGAGAAGAGATAAAGGGAGAAAACAAGAGGGAGAAATTATTTTAATTTAAAAAGTGAAAATTTCAAAAGCTGGTGGGGGATGGGGCTCATGTCTATTAATTACCTCTGTTTAATCATGTATATGTATATCATATATATGATATATATAATTACATATATGTGGACATGTATGTATACATATAGGTATGCTATATATAAAATCATGTGTTTATACATATGTGTGTATGTGTGTGTATAAATATATATCAACAATATATCAATGTCCACAAAAAAGCAAGCAATTTTATTATCAATCAGGAAATGTAAGATATTAGTATAACAATCCTCTAAAATATAATATATTACATTAAACTAATTATGGTAAACTACAAAGAACACACAGAACTTAATGGTAAGACCCTACTGTTAAAGACATTATATACTCTGTTTGCAAGGTATAAAGAAATTAGGCTGGAACTACGCTGGAAGCTCCTCCCTACTGGCTAGCTCTCATGTTGCTGGAAGTTGCTGTGCAGGCTGCTGGGAAGAAAAGGCATCAATGCCCTAAACCAGCCATAAACTCATAAACTACAATGCGAAGTGCGCCCACCTGTGCAGTGCTGCTGTGACGGCTAGGGGTATACACAAGTGCTTTCGGGTTGAATTTCAGGCCCTATTCACAAGAGGGACCTCATATGTACTACCATAACCTGATCAAAAAACCAGGCTGTGGAGGCCTTAGGTTTTAGCAGACTCACTACTGTTGACCTAAAACTGACATGGGACAAAACTACAGCCTAAATATTTATTTATACCCATAGACAAATTCCATTCTTACCCTTTATCGGAAAATCTTTCCTTTGTAGAGAATAGCACAGAGTCCAGAGCCTCAGGCCTTCTCAAAGGGCTGAGAACAAGTGATAAGTCACTGTTTGGCCATGAACAGGACACGTATACCACTTCCTTTAAGATTCAGGAAAACAGCCATTGGAATCACAAGGCTCACAGAAGCCATGGGTCTGTCAACCTACTGGATAGATGGAGGAGCTCATGGGAACTTACTCCACCCTGTTGAGCTAGCAACTACTGATGGACTCTGGGAAAGAACAGTCACTGTGTTCCATTGGATTCCTCTCGGTGAGGCCAACACTGTCTGACAGATTGTGCTAAACTGTTGTCACACACATGGTCCTTGTTAAAGTCTATGGATCGCAAAGCAGAAAAGATACCAACACATAATGACACGCATACAATCAGAACACATCCTATGCATGCATGTATAAAATTGTCAAAGACCAAAGGTCATCAATAAGAAAGAATCAAATTTGCATCACGACCACAACTTGTTCCAAAGTTTGGAAAGTATTTTAAATATCTGCTGGAAAATATACTTTAATGTATTCTCTTTAGCTTCTTCCCTCCCACTTTTAATTTTTCTTTGTAAATTCTCATTGCAGAATCAATTCTGCCTCCTTTTCTTTTTCTGATTTATTAGCATATTCCTTTTCTATTCTTTGGAATTCAAGACTTAATTCTTGAGCATAAGTTTCCTCCAGATTGTTTAGATAGTCGTTGAGGCTGTTATCTGTGTCCTCGTAGATCTTCTCCTGAAAGTAAGACCCTCCGTTTCTGTCCACCATGTTCTCTATCAGCTCTATCAGCTCCTGCACTTGCGTTTCTTGCTCGGCCTCACCTGCTTTGTTATTGAAGGCAACGTAGCGATTCCCACACTGCACGACGAAGTCTTTTAGCTTTTTATTTTCTTCAACAAAGCTGTCAAGGCTCCGGTCCTCAAGGTCATCTTTGCGAGTGAACAAGACTATCATATACCTCATGGCTGCCTCCCCAAAAATACCCTTGATCAGAGCAACAGTTTTCTCCTCCTCCTCAGTGTGGCGACCCAGCTGTAGGACCAGGATGATGGCATGAGGCCCAGGCAAGGAGTAGAGGACACAGCGGCTGACTTCTGTACATGTGGTCCTCAGGGTCTCCTTGGTGTCAAAGAACCCAGGAGTGTCAACTACAACCAGCTCTTTCCCCTTCCATGTCCTGGTTGCTCTCTGGCAGGTCTTGGTAACAGCATGGGCAGAAATCTTAGACTCAAATTCAGATCTCCCTAGGATGGTGTTTGCTGAAACACTCTTTCCATTTCCGGTTTTTCCTATCAGAATGATCCTCAGATCAGTGTCTGCACAGCTAGCCATGTTGGGGCAAGCTGACTCTGAAGAACTGGAATGCTCAGATCTTAAAGAAGAGAAAGAGAGGAAAATTGCCTATTAGAATAAAGGGAACTCCTTCCAAGCCTTTCTTTCTTCCCTCCCTCCCTGAAATTTTGCAATGATCTGTTATCTGTATGCATCCATATACAGAAAGGTGAAGCATTACTGTGGAGGACATAGAGAAATTAAACAGTTTCTCCTCAGAAAAAAATGATACCCGATGTGATTCTTCAGGAAATCCCAGTAGCACGTCCCCATCCTAGTGTTCCCATGGAGGTCAGAGGATGACTTTGTGAGCTTGACGCTCTCTTTCTACTTTTCTGCGGGTTCTGGACATTGAACTCTATTCCCAGGCTTACTCAGGAGGCACCTTCACATGCTGAGCCCTCTCATTAGCACCCCTCACCCAGCATGCTTTTAAACCTCTGACAATCTGGATGTCATTTAGACTGATGCTGACAACATGGAAAGGCTCCTCCTACTCCTGCTGCCAGCCTTCATGCCAACATTGGAACAAGTGTGCCTGGGCCATATTGAGTGGCAGATCTGAGGGTGAGTGCACCCAGTCTCTACTGTGTCCAACACCTGAAAGCCCAGGCAGGAGCAACAGTGGGTGACTTTAATGTTCAACGACTTACTGTATCTTTTATGAAGAACTAGGAGAGGCATTGAAAGACTTCAAACATAAACAAACAGGAAAGAAGGAAGACGCAGCTGGATCTCTATGTGTGTAAGGCCTGCTCTACGGAGCATGTTCCAGGACAGGCAAGGGTACACCAAAAAACTCTGTCTAAGACAGAAAAAGAAAGAAACAAAAATTGAAAGAAAAGAAACAATAAGAAATTGGAATCACTCATTCCTCTGATTTGACAAGTAAAGTTTAATAGGTCTTTAAATATCACACCGAAGCCAAAATATGTTCACTTATCACATATTAGTCAAAAAAGAAAGAAAGAAAAAAAAACCAGGATTGCTAAAACAACCCCTGAATAACAAAAGAATCTATGGAGATATTGCCACCTCAGATTTTAGGCATACCTCAGTGTACAGTAATAACAGAAGACAACAAACAGGAAGCAAAACAGAGCTCTGAGGCACAGGCAAGTGCAGGTTCATCCTAAAGGATGCTGTGCCTTCTGGGCACCTAATCGGACCTCTGCAGCCCTCCTCCACCCAAAGGTAAGGTTATTACACATGCAAATCTGTCTGTTGTGCAGTGGGGGAGGACTTAGAAATCTGAATTCTACTTGTCTTTGCTCTGAATGACCAGGGTACCTAAGAGTAACATTCTGAGGTAAGAAAATTGAATTATTGAGATCATCTGAGTTGCCTCTCAACTCTGAAGAAGGTGCCTTGGGGACACAGAACTTTCTATGAAATGTCTCAGGCTACACTCTGAGTCCTTCACCGCAACCACATACTGTTGGTGCACACTGCAATGTGCTGTTCATCTCCTTATGTCCCCTGGCCCCCACTACTCCCACCAGCTCCTCACTTCCTATGTAGCTGCAGGCACAGTACCTTCACTCCCATGGACACCCCATGCTCTCCACCTTTCACAGCTCCCTCCCTCTAGGTCTCTTGCAGGCCAGACTGACCTTCTTGTGCAGGAACTGATGAAGTTTCAAGGTGTCTTCAAGGGACTTGTTTGATGTCGTGCTTTGCTTAACTATGAAGAAAAACTGCATTCTGTAAAGCCTGTCAGGAAGTTCTATAGGCGGAGCCAATGAAGAAGCTGTTTGTCTTTAAAGAAACAGAAGTATTGCCCTCTTATTTAGGGGAGGCTTCAGATTTGTTGATTTGAAGCTTTTTCTCTGTATGTCTGCTATAATTCTAAAAAATTATAAAACTTTAAAAAATGTTTTGTATTACTTTTTTCTTTTTGACATTATAGCCTCATGTAGCCCAGGTGAGTCTTAAACTCACTATGTGTTGAGGATGATCTTAATTCAAAGCTGAGAACCTAGGAGTTACTCAGTCCTTGAAGCTGATACCTCAATGTTGAGGCCTGGTTCTTTTGGCACGAGCATAGCCATTTTTTTTTTCAGGCCCACTAGCAACATCATCTCAACTTGTTGCTGACACAAAAGAATCTCTGTACAAGGTCAGGTTGACCATAAACTATATTTATGTTCAGCATAGTCTGTGGCCTTTTTGTTCCTAGAAATTCCCCAGCCATAAGCACAGCAGCCCCTAACCGTAATCTTCACTTGGGACCAATCAAATTAAAGATCAACTAGAACTGCTCACCTAGTTAACAAAAATAACCTGAGTCAAAACTGCCCAGCCTCTGCCCACCTGTATAAGCTTATTGTCTATTTTGCCTTCACAAACAGATTCTGGGAAACATTTAGAATCACAGTCAGGCTCCCGAGTCCTCCTGTGGCCCTCATTGCAATCAGAATGGGGAAGGCCTTCAATACACCATCCATAGCTAACTGATACTGAAGTCTGAGTGCTCTGTGTGGCAGTTCTTGTACTACAGCAGTCAAAACTTGGAGGAGTTTCAAGATTGCTGGTTCCCAAGACAAATGAGGGTCAGTAGAGACCTGCTCATTTCCCAGTTTTAAATACTAATAAATATAAAAACATGCACCAACCAACAGGTAAAATATAGAGAAATTTATTATGTGAACATGGGGAGAAAGGGAAGTGAAGGGAAACACACACACACACACACACACACACACTCACACACACACACACACACACACACACACAGAGAGAGAGAGAGAGAGGTAGGTGGGTTTGTCTTTTTGTATACTTATATACTCCTGGGCAGGGGGACGCCCAGTAGTAGATAGTCAATGAGGTCACCAGTTGTTAGGCAAACTGGGGCAGTATGTTAGCATTCCTCTCTTTTCCTGTAATTAAAAACAAAATGAGGACATTGTATAGTTTTTGTGTAAGTATATGTTGTAGGTTCATTGGAAGCATCTTTTGGGTTCCATATAAGGGGGAAAAGAGAAAGAGGGAAAAAAGCAAGAGCAACAAAATTTCCAGATTATATGGTGAAGAGGAAAGAAAAATTCTGTCCTGAAAAGTTTAGGGGAGCAGTCAGGGTATGCCAGCCATGTCCTGCAGCAGATAGGGACAGAGGAGTGCATGGAGAACCTGGAGCTGCTTGTTCTGGCTTGGAAGCACAACATTTCAGCCTTTTGTAAATGAATAAGGGAATGAAAAAAAAAAACCTATGTGTTTGACTGCTTCTGCTAACAGCAGAGTGTCAGCAGGGGCTTAAAAGGCTGAAATGTTGGCCAGTTCCAGGAAGAGCAGGCTGTTGTATTTGCTGTCCAGAGCTGAGAACATCTGTGGCTGGTAGGGCAGTGGAGGGCCAGCTAGGAGGAGCAATGCAGGTTCAGCTGGCACAGCCTCTGAGGTTGTACTGAAGTTCCTGTAAACAGCTGCTTTCACAATGTCGTGGATGTAGGAAGTCTGGCAGGATTCTGGAGCATATATGTGGGCAGAAGACAAAGTAAGTAGGTTAGGGAGAAAATTCCTTTTAGGTGTATATTTGAAACCCTTGGGAGAGCAAACAGCAAAGGCTTACACATGGGAACTTCCTCCCGTGTTTATTTTAGTGTATATTTGAAACTTTTTGGAGAGCAAAGAAGAGGAAAGAATTGAACATAGGGAGCTTCCTTCCAGTTTACCTGATTGCTAACAGTGTTTTAAAAAGGTCTTGTTTTGCATCTGTCCAAGTTTGGTTGCAGAGGTGTGTAAGCTTAGCATAGGGATTTCAGATTTTCCAGAAGGCATTCCAGAGGGGCCTGGAAAGTGGTCAGTGGACTATTTCTAATGGGGAGGTGAAGTCAGTAACAGGACAGCTGGTGACAGGAGGATCAGCATTTATTTATTTGTCTAGGAATTAGTTAAGACATGTTAGAAATAGTAACATATTGGACCAGGTAAAAATATAAGCTTGGAAACATAGGTACAGCTAATTCTGTAATCAATTGTGCCATTGCAGATCAAGTGGCAAAAGTCTGAAAAGACAGAAACTATATTTGGAGTTTAGTAAGGATTTGAACAGGGATGGGAAGCTTTAGTAAAGATGGCAAGCATATCGAAAACAAACATGGTGGCTAGTCACGTGATTGTCCTCAGCTAAGATGGCAATAAAACAATAGCTCCACCCAGTATATCCCCAAACCAACATGGCAACTTGTTATGTGTTGAGTAGCCTGTAGCAGGAAGATTGGAAATCTTAGTGGCTGCACAGTGCTTTAGCACCTGGGGGAAGCGATCCTGCCTCCTTGCGGACCCTGTCCTGGCTCCCAGCTCCCTGTTGTCTGGACACCGACAGCCAGCACAACTGTGCCTGCGTGGGAGGGGATGATAGGCATGCTGTGACCAGCATGGCAGAAGGGTCTCTGCCATGAGGTGAGAGAGACCTGGACCTCAAGTATGTAGATGGCTGTGGATCCCAAGATGCTACCCAAAAATTCCCAGCACCCAAGGCTGGAGTGGAGATGTGGGTGGGGCAAGGAGGGATGTTTGGCAGAGCAAGCCCCCCCCCAGAGCCACTCTCACTCTGGTGTCCAGTCCTAGAAAGCAGCAGGGCTGCACTGTGGCCATGCTGCAGAGCAAGAGGGTAGCCCAGCATATGTTAATTCATTGCAAGTCCAGCAGGCCTGCTCTAGGGAAGGGGAGGGAACGGAATGCTTGGCCATTTGGAATCTATAAAGCCAGGCTAGTCAGCAGGACATATGCAAAAGGAGAAAGTCTGTACTATGTGGGTGATTTTTTAAACTTTAATTTTAAAATTACCTATCTTAGAATCACATTCTGATGGCAGGGCTAGTCCTCTCCTGTGGCAGCTGTAAGGTGACTATGTTTCAAAGTAGCCAACTGTGCCCCTGACCTCCTCCAAGGCAGCAACGGTGGCTGTGGTGGTAGTTCTGGAGTGAGAAAAAGGTATAAGAAAGTAAAGTTTGAAACAGAAGGCAAATTGTTGTGGGCAGTAGTTGCATAGAAAGGATCCCAGGGTTAGGTAATTCTAGAAGATCCTTCTCAGTACAGGGTTCACAATTTTTAAATACCAATAAAATAGAAACTATGAAAACTGCACCACACAACAGATATGATATGGAGAATTTTATTATATGAGCATTAAGAGAGAAGGAAGTGGGGGAAACCACTCCACTGGGGCGGGGAGAGAGAGAGAGAGACAGAGACAGAGACAGAGACTCAGAGAGAGACACACACACAGAGAGAAAGAGACAGACAGAGACGAAGAGAGACAGAGAGACAGACAGATGGAGAGAGAGACAGAGAAACAGACAGAGAGACAGAGAGAGACAGAGAGAGACAGAGAGGCACAGAGAGAGAGGTGGGTTCTTCCTTTTATATCCTCCTGGTCAGAAGGATGCCAAGTAGCAGGTAGGCAATGACATCATAGGATGCTAGGGCAGATTGGGGCAGTATCCTAACACAGACACTTCTCTCAGAGAGTACAACAGGAAGGGAACAGCTTCCTACCCAAATCAGGCCTGGGCCTATTAAACTCCATAGAGACTAAGGCCAAGTTATATTAGAGTCAGTTAAGCTTCTGTTTCCTGCCAGAGAACTAGCTTCTCAGAAATCGTGTGACCTGCAGTCGGCTAATCTAACTCATGTGCTTGGAAAGCCCCTGCCTCCCCTGCAGCACTTCCTCCCACATGCTCTATTGTTTCAACTGGTGTATCTTTACCCTTTGCCTTTCTTCAGTCATCTGCAAATACAAATTAGGTGAGTTCCTCTCTTGTTTTGTCCTCTTCTCCCCTCTGACTGAGCTATCCAAGCTAGCCCTGGTACTCCAGTAAATGAGCTATCCTCTGAAGAATCTCGGGGCTGTTCATACCTGCTGAGGATGTTCATACCTGCCCAGGATATTCATACCTGCCATACTCACCTTCAGCCTGAGATCCTCCTCTCCAGCTCCTCTGCACCCAGAGGCTGCTGCTACCCAAAGGCCAACTGCACTCAGGAGACCCACATCTGGCTCATGAACAGGTGCACAGAAGAGGGTCAGTCCCTCCGAAGGACATTGGCGTTTGCCCTGCCATCCAGACCTGAGACTCGGCTGGTTCTTCTTTCCTCCTTTACTTTTGACTTGAGCCACAAGGAACCAACTATGGTGAAGGGGCTTCTGACATCTTCTGGCTGTAACTACTCCATGGCATTGACTGAGAATCCTTAGTCCTTTGGTGAATACTAACAGCCATTCAGGAATCAGCAAAAATCACCTCTATAAATCTCTCTGAAAGAACCTTTCCCTGCCCCCATTCTTCCAGCACCACAAGAAGGCCATCAAGGCTGGCGGATCTAGACTTTGGTGGGCCTGCACAAACTGTTGCACCAACCAAGGTCAATGCATGCAATAAACCTAGACCCCCGTTCAGATCTAGCCAATGGACTGCTGATTCTCCAAGGTTGTGGGGAGAGTGAGGACTGCCTCTGACATGAACTCTGGTGCCCTCAATAATATCACTTCCCTTGGTGGGGCAGGCCAGAGGCATACAGAGGAAGCAGACGCAGGCTATCCAGTTGAGACCTGATAGACTGTGGTCATATGGTGGGGGAGGAGGTCTCTTTTTGTCAGAGGTCCAGGGGAGGACAATAGGGAAAAAAGAAAAAAAATGAAGAAGGGTGGGGATGAGAAGGTACAAGTAAGGGGATAACACTCAGGGTATAATCTGAGTAAATTATAATAAATTGAAAATTTTTTTTAAAAAGAACACAATAATGCAAGGACCAGTTAAAGGCCTTTAGAACCACCAGTTTTCTTAAATGTGCGGGCAGGATTGTGCCCAGTCTTGATGGAATCTTCTGAAATTCCTGCAGTCCTAGAAGCATTCTCCCCTTTGATTGAACAATTGTCTCCATCCTTTTCTGTCATGGGAAACTCTACTTCTCACCAGGAGTGCCAAATTCGAGGCCTTCAGGTCCTCCTCAAGCTGTAAGACGTTAAACTTCTCCAAAGGAAGCAATTATCTTCTGTGAGGAGGTTCTTCAATTAGCCCCTTGGATGATCTCCAACATCCCCTGTGACACTGAGGTCTGGACCTGGGTGGCTTACCTTACCTGAAATTGAGAAACCCAAGAAGGGACACTACCACCCTTCCCTGTACTTTTTGGCCATCTGACAATACATGGGTTCTCCTCAGAAGAAAATTAAGATCAGAATCTCTTAAAATGAACAATGACTCTGATGAGGAGAGCCCCAAAGACTACCCTCTGGCAAATCTTGCTGCCCTTGAAAGAGCCATTGCATACATTAGACAGACAGTGGCACCTGACATCCCCACACCCCATCCTCTTTACTCCTCACTATCATCTTATACCCAGCTTGCCTCGTCCTTTAATAACAATCATAAAATTTTTGAAAGCGCCACACTTTCTGGCCCCTCACAAATGACCATGCAACAGTTGTGTGAGTGTTGACATAATGTTCTCATGGAGTGTGTACAGTTTACCCTTCTTCATTCAAATGGTGATTTCCCCACCACACTACTGGTTTCTATGCGGACATTGCATTATGGTGTTTATTCTAAGTATCTCCTGTTTCAAGCTTCTGTGAACATGTCACAATTTGTTCTCTGTGTTGTCAATAAAACGCAACTAGCCAATGTTGAACAGTGACAGAGAATAGGGTGGGACAACCTCATGACTGAGGAGAGGAGAAGAAGCAAGAAGGACAGAAGGGATACACATGGGGAGGACTGGGAAGCATCAGGAGGAATGAGTCAGACCTAGAATAGTATAAAGTGGGTGATCAGAATGTAATATAAATAAATTAATAAAATATATTTTTTCCTTTTTATTAATTTATTCTTGTTACATCTCAATATTTATCCCATCCCTTGTATTCTCCCATTCCTCCCTCCCTCCCATTTTCCCATTATTACCCTCCCCTATGACTGTGCCTGAGGGGGATTACCTCCCCCTGTATATGCTCATAGGGTATCAAGTCTCTTCTCAGTAACCTGCTGTCCTTCCTCTGAGTGCCACCAGGCCTCCCCCTCCAGGGGACATGGTCAAATGTGAGGCACCATAGTACATGAGAAAGTCATATCCCACTCTCCACTCAACTGTGGAGAATGTTCTGACCATTGGCTAGATCTGAGTAGGGGTTAAGGTTTACCGCCTGTATTGTCTTTGGCTGGTGCCTTAGTTTGAGTGGGACCCCTGGGCCCAATCACCTATCATAATGTTCTACTTGTAGGTTTCTAGGACCCTCTGGTTGTTCTACTTTGCTATTCTCCCATGCTTCTCTCATTTAGAGTCCCAGTAGGATGTCCTCCCCTCTGTCCCAGTTTCCTGGTAAGTGAAGGCATTTGTGGGACATGCCCCTTGGGCTAGGGCAGATATAAGTGAGTATATACCATTTGAGTATTTCTGCTTCTGGGTTAACTCACTCATTATGATCATTTCTAGCTCAATCCATTTATCCACACATTTCGGGAATTCCTTCTTTTTAATAGCGGAGTAGTATTCCATGGTGTATATGTACCACAGTTTCTTTATCCATTCTTCTACTGAGGGACACTTAGGCTGTTTCCATGTTCCAGCTATTATGAATAAGGCTGCTATGAACATGGTTGAGCAAATTTTCTTGTTGTGTGCTGGAGCATCTTCTGGGTATATTCCAAGGAGTGGAATAGCTGCGTCTTGAGGAAGCCCTATTCCCAGTTTTCTGAGATAGCACCAGATAGATTTCCAAAGTGGCTGTACTAGTTTGCATTCCCACCAGCAATGAAGGAGTGTTCCTCTCTCCCCACATCCTCGCCAGCATGTGGTGTTGCTGAATTTTTTATCTTAGCCATTCTGATGGGTGTAAGATGGAATCTCAGAGTTGTTTTGATTTGCATTTCCTGATGACTAAGGAGGTTGAGCATTTCTTTAAGTGTTTCTCAGCCATTTGATATTCCTCTGTTGAGAATTCTCTGTTTAGTTCCAAGCCCCATTTCTCAATTGGGTTATTTGGTTTGGTGGTGTTTAATTTCTAAGTTCTTTATATATTTGGATATTAGACCTTTGTCAGATGTAGGGTTGGTGAAGATCTTTTCCCAGTCTGTAGGCTGTCGCTTTGTTCTCTTGACAGTATCTCCAGCCTTACAGAAGCTTCTCAGCCTCATGAGGTCCCATTTATTAATGGTTGACATTAAGGCCTGGGCCATTGGTGTTCTGGTCAGGAAGTTGTCTCCTGTGTCAATATGTTCCAGGCTCTTCCCCACTTTTTCTTCTAAGTGACTTAGTGTCTCTGGTTTTATGTTGAGGTCTTTAATCCACTTAGATTTGAGTTATGTGCAAGGTGACAAATATGGGTCCAGTTGCATTTTTTACACATAGACATCCAGTTAGACCAGCACCATTTGTTGAAATTGCTATCCTTTTTCCATTGAGTGGATTTGACTTCTTTGTCAAAAATCAAGTGACCATATGTGTGTGGATTCATATCTGGGTCTTCGATTCGATTCCACTGATCAACCTGCCTGTTGCTGTGCCAGTACCAAGCTGTTTTAATTACTATTGCTTTATAGTACAGTTTGAGATCAGGTATGGAGATTCCTCCGGAGCACCTTTTATTGAACAAGATTGTTTTAGCTATTCTGGGTTTTTTGTTTTTCTATATGAAGTTCAGAATTGAACTTTCAATTTCTTTAAAAAATTGTGTAGGTATTTTGATAGGGATTGCATTGAATCTGTGGATTGCTTTTGGCAAAATGGCCATTTCACTATGTTAATTCTCCTGATCCATGAGCAAGGAAGATCATTCCATCTTCTCAGGTCATCTTCAATCTCTTTCTTCAGAGTTTCGAAATTTTTTTCAAACAAGTCCTTCACTTGCTTAGTTAGAGTAACTCCTAGATATTTTATATTGCTTGTGGCTAATGTGAAGGGTGTGGCTTTCCTATTTCTTCCTCTGCAAGCTTGTCATTTGTGTATAGGAAGGCTACAGACTTTTTGAGTTAATTTTGTATCCAGCCAATTTGCTGAAGGTGTTTATCAGCTGTAGGAGTTCTCTGGTGGAATTTTGAGGGTCACTTATGTACACTATCATATCATCTGCAAATAGGATAATTGACTTCCTCCTTTCCCATTTGGATACCCTTAATCTCCTTTTGTTGTCTTATTGCTCTGGATAGAACTTGAGTACTATATGAAGAGATATGGAAAGAGTGGGCAGCCTTGCCTTGTTCCCGATTTTAGAGGAATTTCCTTGAGTATCTCACCATTTACTTTGATTTTGGCTTTTGACTTGCTGTATATAGTCTTTATTATGTGAGGAAAGTGCCTTGTATCCCGATCTCTCTAAAACTTTAAACATGAATGGGTGTTGGATTTTATCAAATGCTTTCTCTGCATCTAAAGAGATGATCGTGTGGTTTTTTATTTTCAGTTTTTATATGGTGGATTACATTGAGGGATTTCCATATATTAAACCATCCCTGCATGCCGGGTATAAAGCCTACTTGGTATGATGAATGATATCTTTGATGTGTTCTTGTATTCGTTTTGCAAGTATTTTATTAGTATTTTTGCATCAATGTTCATAAGAGAAATTGGTCTGAAATTCTCTTTCTTGTTGAGTCTTTGTGAGGTTTAGGTATCAATGAAGACTATGGCCTCATAGAATGAATTTGGTAATTTTCCATCGATTTCTATCTTTTGGAGTAGCTTGAAGAGTATCGGTATTAGCTCGCCCTTGAAGGTCTGGTAGAATTCTGCACTGAAACCATCTGGCCCTGGGCTTTTTTTGGTTGGGAGACTATAGATGATTGTTTCTATTTCTGTAGGGGAAATGGGAATATTTAGCTTGTTTATCTGTTCTTCACTCAACTTTGGCAAGTGAAATTGATCAAGAAAATCATCCATTTCCCTTAGATTTTCAAATTTTGTGGCGTATATGCCTTCAAAGTAGGATCTTATGATTCTTTGTATTTCTTCAGTGTCTGTTGTTATGTCTCCCTTTTCATTTCTGATTTTGTTGATTTCAAGACTGTCTCTCTGCCTTTTAGTTAGTTTGGCTAACGGTCTGTCTATCTTGTTAATTTTCTCAAAGAACCAGCTCCTGGTTTTGTTGATTCTTTGGACTGTTTTCTTAGTTTCTAATTTGTTAATTTCAGCCCTGGGTTTGATTATTTCCAGATGTCTACTCCTCTTGGGTGTTTCTGCTTCTTTTTTTTTCTAGGGCTTCCAGTTGTGTCGTTAAGATGCTTATGTGCGATGTTTCCAATTTCTTTTTAAAGGCACTTAGTTCTATGAATTTTCCTCTTAGCACTGCTTTCAATGTATCCCACAAATTTGGGTATGTTGTTCCTTCAGTTTCATTGAATTTCAGAAACTCCTTGATTTCTTTCTTTATTTCTTCCCTGACCCAGGTGTCATTAGCAGAGAGTTGTTTAGTTTCCGTGTACGTGTAGGCTTTTGTTATTTCTGTTGTTGTTGAATTGCAGCCTAAGAGCATGGTGATCTGCTAGGATACAAAGTATTATTTCAATCCTCTTGTATCTATTGAGGCTTGCTTTGTGACCTACAATGTGATCAATTTGGAGAAGAAGTTCCATGGGGTGCAGAGAAGAAGGTATATTCTTTCTGTTTGGGTGAAAGGTTCTATAGATATCTGTTAGATCCATTTGACCCATGGCATTGGTTAATGTTATTTCTCGGTTTAGTTTCTGTTTCAATGACTTATCCTTCAGTGAGAGTGGGGTGTTGAAGTCTCCCACGATTATTGTGTGGGGATCGATGTGTGGTTTAAGCTTTTTTTATCAGATCTTTTACAAATGTGGGTGCCCTTGTATTGGGAGCATAGATGTTCAGAATTGTGATGTCATCTTGGTTGACTTTACCTTTGATGAGTATGAAGTGTCGTTCCTCATCCCTTTTGATTAATTTTGGTTGAAAGTCTATTTTGTTTGATACTTAAATGGCTACACCTGCTTGCTTCTTGTGACTACTTGCTTGAAATATTTTTTCCAACCTTTTACCCTGAGGTAATACCTATCATTATGGGTGAGATGTGGTTTCTTGAATGCAGAAGAATGTTGGATCTTGTTTACGCACTCATTCAGTTAGTCTGTGTCTTTTATTGGAGAATTGAGACCATTGATGTGAGAGATATTAATGACCAGTGACTGTTAAGAGTCTTAATTTTGATGTTTCTTTCCAGTAGAGCATTGGTGTAATTGTGTTTTTGCCATGGGATAGTTATCTATTTCCTTTCCTGAGTAGTTTTGGTTGTAGCTTGACCCTTTGGGATGGAGTTTTCCTTCTAGTACCTTCTGTAAAGCTGGATTTGTGGATAGGTACTGTTTGAATTTGTTTTGTCATGGAATATTTTGTTTTCTCCATCAATGGTTATTGATAGTTTTGCTGGGTAAAGTAGTCTGGCCTGGCATCTGTAGTCTCTTGGGGTTTTGCAGAATCTCTGTCCAGGCCTTCTGGCTTTCATGGTCTCTGCTGAGAAGTTGGATGTAATTCTGATAGGTTTGCTATTAAATGTTATTTGGCCCTTTTCCCTTGCAGCTTTTAATATTTTTTTCTTTGTTCTGTATGTTTTGTGTTTTGATTACTATGTGATGGGCAGTTTTTTCTTTTCTAGTCAATTCTATTTGGTGTTCTGTAGGCCTCTTGTATGTTTATAGGCATCTCTTTCTTTAGATTGGGGAATTTTTTTTTCTATGATTTTGTTGAGATAGTTTCTGGGCCTTGGAGTCTGATATCTTCTCTTTCTTCAATGCCTATTATCCTCAGATTTCTTCTTTTCATGGTGTCCTTAATTTCTTGGATGTTTTGTGTCAGGAGTTTTCCAGATTGGCATTTTCTTTAATGGTTGCTTCAAGATCTGTGAGTGTATCTTCTAGACCTGAGATTCGTTCTTCCATCTCTTGGATTCTGTTAGAAAAGCTCACCTCTGTGTTGCTCGCCTTCTTCGCTGAGGTCTCACGTTCTCGTTTTTCTTCTGTCTGTATGTTTATCATTGAATCCATTTTCATTTTCAGATCTTGAACTGATTTTTTGATTTCTTTCATCTGATTTTTTGTATATTCCTGAGTTTCTTCCATTGCCTCTTTATAGGTCTTCAGAGCTTGAACCGTTTTATTTATTTCTTCATCTGTTTGTTTGCATTTTCCTGCAATTTTTCCAGTTTCCACTCTATGTGCTTCTTTTTATGTCTCTCACCTGTTTGTCTGCATCTTCCTGCATTTGATTACAAATTTTATTTGTTTCCTCCATTATCATCCTCATTACTAAGGATTTGAGGTCATTTTCTTGTATTTCCGTTGTATTGAGTTCTCTGGGTTGTTTTCTTTGGGATAGCTGGAAACTGGAGACGCCATGTTGTTTTGGGGTTTTTTGCGTATGCTTTTCATTGTCCTTTAGACATCTGACGTCTTTGTTTTTGTTGGGTAGCTTCCAGAGTTGGATGGAGGGAGTCTGATGATATATCCACTTGTTTTCTCATGATTTCCCTAGGCTGGGAGCTCTAATGCTTCACTGGTGTGGATGTTAGGAGGTTAGACCTGTTGTTTTGGACTCTCACAGCCAGTGATCTTCAGCTCCCCTGTGCTGTGGGTCCTGCAATCGTTCTCGATCTCTGAATGAGCGTTGGGTCAGGCCAAGGTATCCACAGCCTTCTGTGTCCCCTGCCAAGTCCAGCCTGGAACACTGGGCAGAACTCAGCTAGATTCTCAGGGCCTGAACTGTCTGCCGAGCTCAGCTACGGATTCTGGGCCCAAAATGCACGCAGGGTCCAGCCAGAATTTTTCGGCTTGGACTATGCACCAAGCTCAGCTAGGGGCTTTTGGCCCAAAGTGTGTGCTGTGGTCAGTTATTGACTCAGGGCCCGAACTGTCCGCCATGCTCAGCCAGTAATTCTGGATTCAAACTGCACACTGTGCCCAACCCGAGTCTTAGAGCCGGTGGAACTGAGCGCTCAGCCCAGCCTGCGTCACAGCAGGAGAACCGTGGCTGCACTGAGCTAGCACCTCCAGTGGAACTGAGCACTCCGCCTAGCCTGTGTCACAGCAGGGGAGCTGCTGCTGAGCTGAGCTGGTGCCTAGGTTGGAACTGAGTACTTGGCCCAGCCTGTGTCACAACAGGGGAGCTGTGGCTGTGCTGATCTAGTGCCTCGGGCAGAATTGCTTGCTGAGCTGAGCCAGCGTCTCCACAGCACTGCACCACTGAGCTGAACCCGGGACTCTGGGGCCCAAGGCACCATGAGACCCAATCTTGCCCAGAGTCCCCTCTCCCGCAGCAACTCCCACTGGCCACCCACACCAATTGCTTCCACTGGAAGGCTCTGAGCTGCAAATCTCAGCCACCACCACTGCTAACGCTGGTGCTGCTGCTGCTGCTGATGCCTCTGCCACTGCTGCTCCGATCTGAGAAAATCTGTGCTCCTCCCATGTGCAGGGGCATGCAGGTCCTCCACACCCTGGTCCCTCCAAACCGTGGAGCACTCCCGCTGCCGTGGTGTGGGGACCTCGGTGTTCCTGGCTCAGAAATCTGTGCAATTCCCTGAATCGTTCACTGGAGCCTCCAAACATGGTCCACACTGCTCGCCGCCATCTCGGATCTCCCTCAGTTTTCTTCTTAACCTGGTTATCACACTAATAATTGAGATTCTACTATATTATTTAAATTAGCTTCACAGCATAAGAACTGAGCAGCTACAGTTACACTATTCTTAACCTTTGAGCTACTTTTGTTTCCTTCCAGCCTACATCTCAGAAATGCTTGTACTTGTAACTTACATGATCCAGCTCCTTCTGATGTCTCTTGGACCTCTCCGGTGGCTGAATCCTCTACTTCTTCTTCTAACTCCTCCTCCCCTGGCTAGCAGGATGTCCAGTCCTACTCTCTCCTCTGCCTAGTCATTGGCTGTAAACTGTTTTTATTGGCATAGCAGGAGGCAATTAGGGAGCAGTGTTTATACAACATTGAAACAGGAGATTCTCAGAACAAGAATTGCAACCAGATATGGGGGATATAGAAATCAACATTTGATTTACACACTAGCCTTATGCCTACACATAATGTCTATTGTCCACTATTCATTATTTTCAATGTTTTGTCTGTATTGTATGTATGAACTACATACAATTTGATGTGTTTGTTAAGTCTTGCCCTTTCCATTCATGCCTTTCATAAGCAGATATCATTGCCATTTATCTGCCAGTTAGTTGTTTTTCATGTTGGTGACCATATAGCTACATCATTGCACATGTATCATGAATTGGAGAAGGTATAGATTTCCTCTTACTTTCCTGGTTGTTTATCTCATAGCAACTAGTGCTGCATTGATTTTATGGTTCCTTCCTGAGTATTAACCATTCCATCCCCTGGTCTATAGGCTGCCACTTTCCATTAGTTTTGGCTCCATTAGTGGTTGCCAAACATCAGTAAACCATGGGTTGACCAAATATGGTGACTATCCATTGGTTCCACAGGTTCAATAGGTGCCTTTTTTGATGGAGTGGTGAGCAGTTCAGGGAATGAGATTATAGTCAACTGAGCTATTTCCTCAGTGCAGGAATGCACAGAAACCTATGCTACCCCATCCTGGTCATGAAGGAACTCAGATAGGTATAGTTCCTCTGTAATACATTTCCTTCTATAGCTAAGACTGGGAGGGAGTCTACCTTTGAACATATCCAATCTATTATTGTAAGGATGCCCTTATGACCATAGGGTGGTTGGCAATGACTGAGTATAATGTTCTCCATGCCTTGTAAAATACTCAGATTTATTTCTCAAAAAAAGAATATTTGATATCCATTTATGCAAAGTGTTTGCAATATCAGCCAACAGGCAGATGTTGGTGGACTCCTTTTGGCTTTACAAAGAGTTCTCAGACACCCATTCACCAATAAATATTACATCCATAATTAGGGTTTCATCTGGTTCAATACTGGTCAGGTTTGCATGCAAGGAGATGAATTTACTGACAGTCACAAAGGCCGCTATTTGTTCCTGTCACCACTGGGAAAAAAATTTTTTTTGGTTTTTTGAGACAAGGTTCCTCTGTAATCTTGGCTGTCCTGGACTCACTTTGTAGATCAGGCTGGCCTCAAACTCACAGTGATCTGCCTGCCTCTGCTTCCTGAGTGCTGGGATTAAACTGGCTTTCTGGTAACCCTATAGAGGGATTTTATAATAATGTAATGGCACCCATCTATAATCTTACCACTCAGGAAGAGGTGAGGATCAGTTTGAAGGCTCCTATACTCTGGTCCCCACAATAATGACACAGGATGGGAGATCCAGGACTAGAGTGAACTTCATGCATAGGTCCCCAGTGTTAGGAGGATAGGGGATTAGCTGGGCATTCTGTGTTTGGGGCCATGAAGATGACCCAGTTGGTAAAGGCACAAACTGCCAAACCTAACGAGCTGATTTTAACCACCGAGTCCACATAATAGAGGGGATCCTAAAAGTTGACCTTTACCCTCTTTAGGGCATGGTGGCATCCTCCACCCCAAAGTAAATAAAATATTATCCAAAGGGGAGGTATTCTGATTCCCAGGACAAACTTGCCAAGGTAGCAGAGATGATGGAGGCATGCCTGCAGAGACCCCTGAGTATCTGGCTGCTAGCTTAGCTGGGGGAGGGGTGGAAAAGCCATAAGACATCTCTGAAATTAGGTGTGGTGGTTCTATTAGGGTCCTCCATGCTGCTCTATCCTGCCCTACTGGAATCATCCCCAACCTTTGCCGAGATCAGTCCTACCTAGCAGATTGCAAACCTACTTTGACCATCCATTGATGATCATCTAGCTATCCATTTTGCATCTCAGGACTCTGTTTTCCTCCCTCATCTCACTAGACATCAACTGTCTCTCTCAGCAAACCTACCAGCCTCCCAGGGCTTCACTTTACTGAAATAGTCTACCCTCTGTTCTTTCATCTTCTCTGCTGACCTCAGACTTCATCTACCCTGTCAGGGAGTTGTTTCTCTCCAGAAGAGTGAAAAGAGGGAGGCTATGTGCTCCCATCCTCTTGACACCGCTCCCCCCAAGGATACATAAGACTGTTGGTGTGTGGCAATTTTGCTCAGACTTGTTTCTGTTCAACTTAGCCCTTTCATTTGTGAGAAAACTCAAGCCAACTAACGCCATCTGTGAAGAGAATGTAGTTGAAAAATAATATAAACAGGAATGTGGGGGGAAATTTGTGTGCTGATAACAGATATGGTTTCTTACATCCTACATTTATAGAATACATCTGTGACTATGTCAGAAGAAGAGGTGGAAAGACAGGCAAAGAATGGAGGCCACCAGAATGCCTTATGCATGTCAGCCTGCATCTTGTGGGATGTGAGACCCTGAGGCACACTCTTGCTTGCCTTGGTCTTATGGAGAGAGCCGTGAGGTAGTGGGGAGACACTAGGCTAATGGTGTTAGGACGAAGGGTGTTGATGGGATGGAAACAGGATTCTTCCTGAAAGTGGTGACAATTGCATTTGAAGTAGCAGAAGAGGAGTCATAAACAAGTGGCCTTGAGTTTCTTCTAGATTTTTTTTCAACTTGTAGGTCTCAGCCTTTAGAAAAAACACATTTGCGATGGTCTTAGAAACCCCCAACCACAAATTTCTTTTCATTGATACTTCATAACTGGAATTTTGTTACTGGTTGTTACTGGGTTATGTCTCAGTTCCTAAGACCACAGGAATCATGTGTCTTTTGGATGGTTGAGAACTGTTCTTCTAGATTCTTCTGGCTTGTAGGTTCATAGGTCATGCCCGCACTGGACCTACTCTTTTTTAAGGATTTAACCAATTTTTAAAGTCCTCTGTATGAAAGTTAGAGTGTTCAGGATGAGTTTCTCAGGGAAGGAAGAGAGAGAGAAGTGACCAAAAGGAACTCTGGGAGGAAGGAGAAGGAATCCCAATGTGACGGAAATACATGTGCCTGGTGTATCAGCGCAGCAGACACTGATGCACCATCTACCCCTCGAAGCCTTTACTCAGGAGAGATCTGGACTGTATGGAAACTCTGAAGCACAGCACATGAATCCATCTCATCCAAGTATTTCAGCATCAGCACTTATGGCATTGAGAATCAGGTGAGGCTTTGCTATAGAGGACCATTCAGTACATTGTCCAATGTCTTCTATGAGCTGACAGTACTCCTGAAGTCTCCCTTGTATAAGTCAGGAGCATTACAAGAAAAAAGTCCCCAGGAAAGATGATGTTTCCTGCAGGGCAAAAACCTGCTCCCCTTTGAAAACCACTGCATTACAGTGATGACATTATCTTGAAGAGGTATAATGGACAATAGATGGTCAGCATTCTGATGCTTGGGAGAGTAGGAGAGCAACTCAGACTGCCAGCTCAAAGGGGAACCCTTACTAAAGATGGGTGCTGCCTACTAAGAGGCAGCAGACACCAAAACAGTGACCTGTGTGTGGCACTGTGTCCCCAGCAGGAAGAATACCTTGAAAAAGAAAAGGCACCAAAAGAATCACATTGTCAATTACCCAGTGTACATCGTGCTTCTGGTCCCCGAGCTCTGCAGGCTAGATTTTCCAGCTGTAGCAAAAGTGTTTGTGATGATTAATGTTGATTGTCAGTGTGACATGGTCTAGAATCATCTAGCGACAAACCTCTCGGCATAACAGTGAGAGTGTCTAGATTGGGTTGTGGTGAGAAGACTCGCCTTAACCACGGGCCTCAACATTTCATGGGCTGGGGCTTCAGATTGAATAAAAAAAGGAAAGTGATCTGACACCAGTGTTCATCATTCTTTGCTTCCTCATCATGTTCGAGATGTGACCACTTGCCTCTTAGTCCTGCCACAATGCCTGCTCTCATAATAATGGACTGTACTTTCAAACTATGAGCCAGAATAAGTTCTTCCTTCCCCGCCCCTTCTCCCTTCATGCCCCAATTTATTGCTAGCATGTGTTTGATCACAGCAGAGAGAGGAAGAACTAATATAGTCCCGTTGAATGGTGAGCTATGGCTGCCACCTGGACACTGCAGCTTCCTTGTCATCACACACAAGGAGGCATGAAGAGCAACCTCATCCTAGTGGGGTCACTGGACAGTGAGAGGATGTCATTCAGTTGTGGTACAACAGGTACAGAGGAATATATGTGGCTTTTCATCCCAGAACCAACTGACCCTGGCAATGGCCAAGGGTAGCCTCCTCACCCTAGGAGAATTATGGCCACCAGGGACTCATTTTAATTCTTCAAGGGTGGTGATTTTTGTCACACCAACAGGAAGTAGCAAGATGAACAAAGGTGAAAGGGGATGAGTGGAACTGAGATTCAGGAGCTGGGGAGGAGGGTACCTAGAGCCGACTGTAGTCAGAGAGAAGTGGAATGCAGCACCAAAGACTACAGCTCTGTCTGGGAATCTTTTCTCTTCAGTTTCCCCCAGGAAAAGTTGAATCCTGAGAGATGGGATTACTAGACACATGTGGGAAGTGAATGTACATGGAGCATTTCAACTACCAGTGGCAGCCTTGAAGACATACAGCTAGATGGGAGCCACCAAAGGCAATGCTTTCAGGACCCACCTCATCTTTTGACATGAAGCCCTGCTCTTCCCAGGAAGTTTCTAGTTTAAAACTGAGCACAGTACAGACCCTAATATGTCTCCAGTGCAGGACTCATGACTGACTAGTCTGCCCATCAGAGTTCCTTGCAGAGCTGTTAAGGGCTTTTTCAGCTCCCTACCCCTCTATGTTCCCTTCAAGAGAATAGGGTACCATATCCTAGCTTCCCCTGCCTTACTCTACTCATTCCTAATCTATTCCTTATAGGCATACTCCCCTTGTAACCCTCTAACTTGCCTGTCTCTTCTCATGTGCTTCTTAGAGCAACTGACACAGTAGTATGGCCACCCGACTCAGAGATAGATCTAAAGAAATCCTGTAGTGTATGTTGGACCCTGCAATAAGAATACAGCACATTGCTTATCCTGCTCAACATGTCCAGGTCCTAGTGTCACCTGCTCAGCCCAAGGTAGCTAGCAATGATGTGTTACTGTCCTCAAACAAAAGGGAATCTTGAGGAAGAGGCACAGCTACTATCTGGACCTGAATCCTTCTGTTCCTGATGCTAAGACTCTTCCCACTCATTTATCCTTGGTAGTAAGATGTCTAGAGCAGACAGTCCCAGAGCTGCCAAGTGTCACTCATTTAAAAGACTCTCAGGAACAAGAGATGTGAAAAGCTCACATTGGTTAAAGGACATAACCATTTCAGTGGCCTCTTTATGAACTTACGCTCATTCCCTAAATCACAAAAAATGCCGTCAGAAGGAAAGTGTAAACCCAGTAAATCTTTATTATCTGATTCAACTCAGTATATTTACACATACATTTTCTAGAAGTTACTGTGTTAAGAAGTATTTAGTAGTTGCATCACTTCTTGGTCTCTCAGCTAACATAAACTATAACATAAAAATATATTCATTTCCAGGCTTTATTTTCTTACAAGCACGTTAATCTTGAAGATTAGTCTTGATCTATATGTTATCTATCTTACCATCAAGGTACATGTGAAAGTAGCTGATATTTGAAATGTCTTACCCTTAATAGACCCTGAAGAAGATTTCATATTGTTTATCTCACCTCAGGAAGCTTCCAGTAAGTCTTCTCAGACATGCACAGAACATCATGAAATAAATTTCACATACCATGGGCAACAGAGATAGAATTAATTTGAAATGTTGGTGCTCACATCCACTCTTTGCCATGCCCAAGAACATACTGAGCATGCCTCTTTGTGTGTGTGTGTGTGTGTGTGTGTGTGTGTGTGTGTGTGTGTGTGTGTCTGAATACCCTGGCTCTCAGGCTACTATCTTATTAGGATCAACACTGACCTAGCCTTGGTCACAGTGTCAGTCCAGACTCTATCCAACCTACATTGGTGATATGGATTTGACCCTTAATATCCTGGTATTGAAAACATTTCCCATATTTTCTGCCTCTTCTTTTTGTCCTCTAATTCCCTACTGCTTGGCTTACCTTTGCAATTTATTTACCCGAATGCCTACATCCAACATGAAATGCACTTATCCCTCAGCTTTCAATGTCATGAACTTTCTTTGACATCCCACTAGTACTGCCACCCCTTATCCCTCCCACCTCTGTTTGATGGCATCTCTAAATGGTCCTCATGCCTTTTCACTGCTCACTGGTGCCCATCATTTCAATGCCCTAGAAATTTGTTGGTTAGGGTTGTTTTTAGTTGACAGCCCAAAGTCATCCATGAACACGAATGCTCATCATAGTTTTCCCTGAGATCATTGGCTATTTTCAACAGATCTTTCACTTGGGTCTCCCGCTCTTGACCAGTTTCTTTGTTATTAAAAGCACAAACTCGCCCCTTGCACTTGTTAAGTATTCTTCTAAGGGCTTTGTTATTTGTGTGGTTAGTATATTCATGAAGGGTCCCATCCCCTAGATCTTCCTTCCGTGTAAACAGAACAATCATATGTCTTTCAATTTTTCCCTCAAAAATGGCCTCCA
>NW_026131411.1:0-23293 GCF_903995435.1 Acomys russatus | reverse complement strand
TCAAAAATACCTGGAAAAGATCAAATCACAATTCTATTCCGAAAAACTCATTGGTTTGGAAATTCATGTCTTTCTGAGCCCTAATGATGCCAAGACAGTTGATTCTGTAGGTTTTCTTGTGGTGTCCTTGACCCCTCTGACTCATTTAATTCTTCCTTCTACTCCTTTACAGGATTCCCAAATCCATGCGTCATGTTAGGCTGTGGGTCTCTGCATCTGTTTTCATCAATTTCTGGGTGAAATCTCTGTGATGATAATTATACTAGGTTCCTGTCTCTGCACATCCTGTAGGCAGGACAAATTGTAGATCAAAGATTTTGCAGCTGGGTTTAAGTGCCAAAACCTCTATTGGCAGTCTTTCCTGGTTAGAGAAGATGGCTAATTAAGGATCAATATTCTCCATTGCTGGGAGTTATAGCTAAAGTCACTGTCATGCTGTCCAGGGAGTTTCTATTGCCCCTGGCTTCCAGACTGTTTCAGTGATGTGGCCCCCATTCTAGTCTCCTCTCCCTGTACTCTCTAAATCTCTCTCTCCACTGCTGATCCCTTTTGTTCCATTCCCACTCCCACCCTGTCAGGCTCCTTCTCCATCCACCCCAGATGTCTATCCTATTTCTTTTTTCTCAGTGAAATTCAGCATCTTCAATTGCTCCTTCTGTTACTTAGCCTTATTGACTCTGTGGATTGCTGTAGTTATCCGTTATGTACAGTTAACATCCACTTTACAGTGATCACACACCATGTTTGTCCTTATGGGTATGGGTTACCTCATGCAGCATCATCTTTCCTTGCTTCAGTCCATTTGCCTGTTAATTTCACGGATGCCATGGTTGGACAGCTGATTAATAAAGCACTGTATCATGAACCACATTCTGTATTCATTATTCAGTTCAGGGATATCCAGGTTGTTTCCAGTTTCAGGCATCCACAAATAAAGTTCCTAAGCACATACTTGGACAGATATCATTAGGCATGCTGGACCATATTTTGTGCATATGCCTATGAGTGATATACCTGTATCATGGCGTTAGATCTATTTCCAATTTTTAAAGAACGCAAAAATTGAATCCAACAGTAGCGTGTTTCCTTTCTATTTTCTTGAAAGTTAGGCATTTTCCTATTCTGTCAAATCTTTCTCTGGTCTGATACATCACTTTGTCTGCCTCTCAATTAGATATCACATTTAAACATGGGTAATTCCTTCTACAATTAAATTACCTTCACTGCTTCCTATTAAAGTGTGTGCTAAAAGTGTGTCTGCATTTCACCTAGGTCACACAAACCGACATGTAATTGGGAGAATTTGTGCTGCAGCCGACTAATGAGTGTACAACCACACTTAGAAATAGGTTAGAGATGTAGATTATTAATAAAGTTAAGTGAAGATGTTTTGTTAGTGACTTTCCTGTGTAAAATTTTGGGGATTAATTTGAAGTTGGAGAGGCACACTCTTGATAGTAGTGCAAGGGATGTTTTGAGGTCAGACAGCAGAAAGAACTCAATAATGTGCCTCCATTGCTAAAGGTGGGTGGATGACAAAAGTGATGATTAATTTCTTATACCCAATTTTGACCTTTGATTTCTGAAATTATTTAAAGAAATGTTAAAGGCTATAGATGTGCATCCACATGGTTTAAATTAAAAACGGCTGATTGCATTTTATATGAAAGTTTAGATTTTTTTCTTTTTTCTCTTTTGGTTTTCCAAGACAGGGTTTCTCTGTGTAGCCTTGCCTGTCTTGGACTCGCTTTATAGACCAGGATGGCTTTGAACTCACAGAGATCCGCCTGCCTCTGCCTCCCAAGGGCTGAGATTAAAGGTGTGCACCAACATGCCTAGAAAGTTTAGATTTTTTGTACTTTTAAGAGCTCATTTTCTTAAGACTACATTATAAGATGAATAACAAAATGATTGGATCCTCTTTTGTAACCACAAAATACAGTATGCATTTTCCCGCATTTGTAGTAAGTAAAACCATGTGAGAGAAGCATATCCTGCCTGCTTAGATTTTGTTAATATATGATAGGTTGCCTAGATAGGATAGTATGTGGGTTCCTGGGAGTAATTTGTTTTCTCACTTGCAATACATAAGGTATATGATCATGTCTCATTGTAATTGTTGATTTGAAGAAAACATAGGATGCAATCACATTGTAATTTTTATATTGCTTGAAACCGTTTGCCATGAAAAATAAACTGAAGGAAAAAATAAAGTTCTTGAGCTTAGTGTCATCCTCTGTGTCTTCTGTTGTGTGTGTGTGTGTGTGTGTGTGTGTGTGTGTGTGTGTGTGTGTGTACTCATGCCACATCCATTGTTGACCCCATATCTGTTTCTCAGATAACAGAACACTGATGGAGCTGGCTTTGATAAATTAGGGAGGGAAGATGTTAGGGGAGATACAGGTAGAATTAGGATAGAGCAATTAGGCATAGGTAGATGATCCTATTTCATTATACACATGTATGAAGTTTCCAAAGAATAAAAAGTATCAGAAGGAAATATCTATGAATAATGATACAATAATTCTATATAGTAGCTTTAAAAATGTGGTATATTTTCTATTTAATTCTTGAGTCTGTTTTTGAGTATGTAGGCATTGTCTTGTATGTTCCTGTGTGACCTAGATTAAGATTAGGAATCAGAAAATGAAGCAGATACAGAAAATGGTCCGAGTGTCTTAAAAAAAAAGCTATGTTTTATAGAAAACAATTTTATTAAGGTTTATAGGATCTTATTTACAATTTTCAAGGAAAGAGAAATGAATAAATAATAATGGTAATAGTTATCATCATCATCATCATCTATCAAAAAATGAGGCAAAGTCAATGAGAAGCTAAAGCAAACAATCCTGCACAAATGAGCACAAGATATTTCAAGGAAAACATGAAATATCAAGCACACCGCTGCCTTGGCGTTTATCCTTAGCTTTTTGGTGTGCAAAAAAATGTTTCTCATAATCAGAAACAGCAGCACCCCTTAAGGTCTGCTCCAGCCAACATCTGGCTCTTCCATTACATATTTCTAGCATTAGAGAAGAAGTTGTGTCCCCTCTATATACAATCGACCCTCAGCAGAAGCCTTTGTCAATTGGGCTCCTCAAACCTGTGCACATGTATAAGTGGGCATGTGTGCAAAGTCACCACTGTTATTGAAATCATCCAATGTATTAATGGTTAATATGGCCATTAATAAATTAGATGCACTTAAGAATCACAAATAGGTACATATATTGTATCAAATATATTTATAATTTTGATATATTGAATATCCATGTTTTCATTGAAGTGGACATTTGATGAGGATGAATATCTCAGAATTCCCATACTGGCACTCAAGTCCTGTGGGATTCCTGGTGTGGTCCTTGTCAAGTGACCTGAAGAACTACCGCACATTGATGGACCTTTTGATTTTGAAAGCATTACACCAGCAACAGAAAAGGATGTCAATAGAATAGTATGTTTGTATATTAAATATGTATACACATGAAATCATCAAAGAACAATTTACACCAAGGAAAAGAAAAGCATTTTTTCTAAGTCTTAAGCAAAAGTCTTTCTGTTCCCAAAGTTCTTCCATAGAGCTATACCGTGTAAGACCCTATTTATATTTCCTTAGAGCACGTTAAATGTTTTGCCCTTCATGTTTAGGGCCTTTTTTCAATTTGGAATTAATTTTTGTGCAAACTTGTAGATACAAGTCTAATGTCATTATCCTCACTTTGGAAATTCAATTTTCACAACACCATTTGTTGACAAAGCTTTTTTTCATCTATTTTAAGTTTTGGGGACATTTTTAAAATACTAAATGCCTGAAGGTATATGTACTCATGTCTGGGTCTTCAATTTTGTCCTTTTTGTTTACATCTATATATTTATGGCAATGCCATATAATTTCATTATTATCTCTTTATAGTATTTCATAAGATTGGAATGATTATCCTCCATCATTGATACTGATTGCTTTGGCTAACTAGGGTCTTTTTCGATGCCATATAAATGTTACAATTATTTTTGTTTATTTCTGTAGAGAGTGAGATGTAGTTTTTCACTGGGATTGTATGTATTAAATGTGTAAAATACATAGGTGGGAAGAAAGGATCACAGCTTCTATCCATCTGGACAGTCATGTGCTTTGCCAAGAAGGGGAGAAAGAAGAATAGCATGGTATCCAGTTGATGTTTGATCTTTGCTATAACAACATGCGAGTTACACAAAAATAATGAATCTTTTCCCATATTGATACTTTGAAATATAAGCTCAGAGATTACATCACACAACATTATATTCAATATCTAACTATCTGGAAGAGTTCTAGGCATATTGACAGTTTGAATGGGAATTTAATTCCCAAGGCTCTGAGGGGGGTGAGGACCAGGTAGCTTAGTTTTATAAAGAAGCTTAAGCACTTATGGGTTAAGTTGGTTTTAGCTCTAGATAAATGTGATAAGTGGATGATTAAACTATGTGATAAAGATTGATTTATGTTCATAAATTTTGATGCACCAAGATAGGAAAGATGTCTTCTTCAGGGCTGTTGAATACACATAGCCCAAACACTAAGAATGTAACATTTATGTAATTCCTGATTGTGTCATGGTTTTTCTTGCAATAGGAAATCTGTTGTATATATGTGTAATAATATAAATGTATACGTACACATATAAAATAATTTCAAGAATACTATAAACAAAAGACAGCATGTAGAAGGAGAAATAACTCTTTGGTTTTAAGCATTTGGCTTTCTACTCTTGGGATGTCATGTGCCCTAGCTGGCCTTTCCATTTGGGACACGACCTGAGTAGTAAATTCAGTTGGGTGCTTTGTCTGCCTTTCTGAGTTAGTAGGGTTTTACTCCAGCATCCTAGCTCCTGAGTCTTTATTAGGAAAATGAAGTGATTGGGATTTTCTTTCTTTAAAACAACTGAAGAACATGTACTTTTTTTCCTCCTGAGTTTGTGTGACCTGGCTTATTGTTATCCATTATCAGGCCATAAATTTTTCTACACACATTATGACTCTATCTTTCACTGTAGTCAAGTTATATTACATTTTCTATATGAAAAGTATTTAATGTTGGATTTATCTGTTTATGCATATGTAGGAGGACACAGTTTCATTGCTACAATAAAGAAAACAGCAAGGATAATCTATATTCACATATTTCTATGGTTTGAGATGGAGTTCACTGGATATAGTCCCAGGATTTGAATACTTCAATCTAATCATACTTCCAATTTTTAGCTTTTCAACAAACCTCACACGGACCCCCAAAATAACTGTATTAATTTCTCCAAATACTTTTTGCTGATCTTAGCATTATCATGATGACAAACAGATAAGGACAGAACAATGACAAATAAAGTTGTTATCAAATAAGCATGTAGATAAAAAATTCTCACTAAAATATTAGCAAACAGTCTTCAAAATCTTGTTAAAACAATCATTCTTTGGATTGATATCTGTATGAGGTAACAGATATTACTCTTATGGTTATATTATGCTTGTGATGATACTACAGCCTCTGCAGAATAAGTTCATGGCCACACATGGTTTCAGTTTTCCTTACAAGTAGAATGCTGGTCCCCTAAAACTGGCTGTGATAGCCATATGCATCCAAGCTGCCCTGCCTGGATGAACCCCACCAGAACTCTAGTAATATTGACAGAGTTCTTGCTAAACCTTTTGCATGTCAGTTGGGTATTGAGAAGACTCTCACTGCTGCAAATTGACAGAAATGAGACTCAAATAATAAGGAAGCTTTTGTCGGTTCCTAATTCAAGAAGTAGAAATACTTTTATGGTCATCTTTCTAATCTTTCAAAGACGAAGGGCCAACCACCTATTTAAGTCACTGTATTGACATTTTGAGGAAAGAGTGTGAATCAACCACTGGATACAAAGCAAAACATATCACTTAAATAATTAAATTATGATCAAGAGGGGTTATTCCTTATCCAGAACAAACTGAGACTGGGCATAACAGAGTAATGATTCATAAGGACAAAAGGTCCAAAAGAAGGAAAACAAAGAGAAATGATGGGAGTGATGTTTTCTAGCCACCAATTGTGTTTAGGCAACAGAGCAATGCAGCCTCTTAAGAAGGAGGATAGAGTATAAAAACACAGAAAGGTAGACACCAGGTACAGGATGTTGTGGGTGGCTCTGGACTCAGGGGAATTTCTGCTGGAATTATGAGTGCTGCGGATGTGTTGAGCCAACTGTTTGTGTCTCAACAGGAGGACAATCATGGAGCCACTGGACCACACAATGAACCCAGAAAGGAAGACTTCAGGACATACTACCAATGCTGCATAGAGGGAGTCATTAACATCATCATGCGCTACAGTGGAGCAGTATTCAAAATATCGCTTTCTTGTCACATTTTTTGTGTTTATGTTGGTAAATATGTACACAAAGAAAATGAAATTTATCAACAAGTACAAAACCCAGATAATAAATATGCAGCATCCAGTGTACTTCTCAGCTTTGCCTTTATGATCCTTCCAACATGATTTTCTAGGACTGATGGTGACAGCCTGGAAGACACTCAAGAGACGTGTGGTTCCAATGGACAGACTCCGGGCACTTCGTTGAACATACACTATGAAATTGCATCCAAATTCAGTCAAGAATTGCTTCAATCCCCAAACTGCCATTGTTTGGGGAACTCCTGCAGAAAGAATGATCAAGGCATTGGTTGCCATTAGATGCATGAGAATCAAACTGTGGGCTTCAGTTTGCATTCTCTGTAGTAAAGAACTAGATAGTAGGAGATAAGAGAAAAATTTTCCAAAATTTGAGTGGCTGTTTGTGATAAGAAAACAATGTTGGTTGCCAGATTCCAAAAGCTCATTTTATGATTCAGCACTATTTCCTTTAGTGTATGACCACATAGTTTCTCTGGTTTAATGAATAACTGCCAATGATTGCAGCTTAGGGTGAAAGAAGAATCCATTAATCCATGGAGCTACTGAGAGACTGAAACAGAGGGTCCTTTATACTCCCAACTACAAAGCCAGAAAAAACACCTCTTCCAGAACTTCTTTGTACGAATGGTTACTTTCCATGTTTATCCTGTGAGAAGGCTCAATACTTATAATGTAAATAATGATGGAAGGAGAGATAAAAAGTTTTACATGATATGAATCATTCAAGATGATTTGATTTTGGCCAGTGAGAATAATAAATAATCATAAAATAAATAGTAGTAAAAACAAACATGATGCAAGACATTCTGAATTCATTGATATTTGTGAGGAATGCTATAGAGCAAAAACAGTTTAATAATTTCAACAGACTATTTAATTTTTAAATTTGTTTTTAATGTATATATTCACTCTTCATCCTGATCTCAGCCCCCTCCATAATCATCTTCCAGTTCCTCCCTCTGATTCACTTCCCTTATCTGCCTTCCCATTGCCCTCAGGAAAGGGGAGCCCAGCATACATACACACACACTCACACACACACACACATAATACTCACACACACACACACACACACACACACATCTCGGTACAAGGACTGAGTTCACCCTCATCCACTGAGGCCAGACAAGGCAGCCCGAGTTGTTCAAAGTGATCAAAAGCAGGCAAAAGAACCCATAGACAGAAGCCACTCTACTTTCTAGGGGACCCACACGAAGATCAAACTGAGCCTCCATTTCATGTGTGTTCAGGGCCTAGATCTAGTGCATGCGTGTTCTTTGGCTGGTGCTTCCATCTCTCCATAAGGCAGAAGCAGCTGTGAAGAAGTTAAAACATGTTTTGAGATATTCTGAGACATTAGAGACTATCAGATACTAGCTGTCTTTTCTCTATGTGTTGGCACTGCAGAGGGAGTGGATCCTGAACAAAATAGAAAGTATTCTATTAAGTGAATTAATCCAGGTCTGAAAAGATCACCAGCCAATATTTTGTCTTAACGCAGTTTCTGTGCTTATGGCTATAACAGATGTTTGTTTTTATGGGATAAACACGTGCTCAGCCAATGATATTTTAATGTGGCTCCTTAGATCATGACACAGAGCTTGTATGAGACACAGTGAGAAAGTAAATAAAACATAATATGAGAGAAGAAGGTTAGATAATGTGCTTAAAACATATAAGGTTAATAAGAGCAGAAAGAGAATAAAAAGAATTGCATTAACCCAAACTGTGAATATAGACAGATTTTAAAGAAACCAGATACTTTTAAGATAACTAAAAAGAAAAGAAATCTAAAAATTAACAAAAGTTGGAAAAAGGGAATAAAAATAACAGCCTTGTATGTGTTGGAAATAAGCCAGGAACTTTATACCTTTGCATTACCTGAATGTGCCCACAAGTTCTGTAGAACACTGATCGCATCTGCTTGGGGAGAACAAAAACAACCGTGCATGCCAGTAACCCCAGTGTGAAGAATAATAACAGTAATATTTCTGTCAAAGAAGGAAGAATGTATAACCTATTATTTTATTCTACTGTGTTCTATGTGATGTTTCATTTGTAAAATTACTATGAGATGCATGGTTCTGAAGTCACAGAGAAAACAACAAAGAGATTTTGATTTAAGTTTTTCCTTGAATGTCAGTTTTGGTAGCAGCTGAGGTCTGCACATAAAATTCATGGAATTACATTTGAGAGCATTATCTCAACATACATCATCCAATATTTGTGCACAATGATACTGACTGAACTCAGTTACTATGCATTAGTGTAAAGTAGTGATGGTACAAAAGAGAAAAATGTGTTGGACTGCAAGTCAGTACATTTAAGTTGTGTAACACTCTTAGGGCAGCAAACCCTATTCCTACAAGGAAAAGTGGTGGTTCTTTATTGATACAGGGTTCACAGAACAAAAGGAGACCAATGATTACCCCAAAGGTACAGATTATGTGTTTGGTTTTTTTTTTCATTATACGTCTAGGTTTACAAGTTCAGTCACAAATAGAAAATACAACCTGAAAAGATTTTACTTTTATCATTCCTATAACTCCAGTTTGAAGAATTTAAAGAATGTGTCCTACAAATATAACATATTTGTTATATAGTAGCCTGCCTTGAGAATGGCGATGTTTACAGTTTGAAAACGCTACAGACAAACAGAAAATATATGAGCAAGTCTTCTTCGCAATAGCAAATACTAAAACCAAACATATTTTACTAAATGTTTCATTATCTGTGCTATAAAGTCAGTAACATTTGCTTTGGCCAATCATTTTCTGCTTACATTTAGAGTATGACCAACTGAGGAGAGATTAGTCCAGATATAATTGGTCTTAGCTATCCTTGCACAATACTTATAATGTAACTTCTCTTCCATGATACCTTTCCAAGTTCAAATGGAAAAAGGTTCAAACAAGTCATTGTACCAATGACCATTACATACAGAATCAATTACTAATGCCTCTAAAAGCAGAAGATAAGTGAACTGTCAAATAAAAGTATGTTTACATCCTGAAACAAATAACATACTTGACCTATGCAGGACTGTGAATTTCTTATAATTCCATTTAAATGTCAACTATGGGAATTAAATCATGATGAGTTCACTCATGCCCTCTCTTCTTCTTCCTCCTCTTCATCCTCCTCCTCCATCTCCCCCTCATCTTATGACAGCTACTACTACTACTTTGAAGATACAATAAATCTCATTTAGGTAAGGTTGATAAGCAGAATGATGTATTAAAATAGTGCTTCAGCACCATTACAAATGGTCTGCAATGTCCTGTTGTAGCCTCAGTCAGCCACAATTAGCAAATTATATCACAGCAAGAAACATCAGGAGTTGCAACAAAGTTAGAGACACTTCTGTCATTTCCACTCACCTCTTAGTTATGTAATTACTCCTATGCCTTCTTTCTCAGTTCCATGGATCTTTTTCTACACCAACTTCCCACTAACAAACTGGAACATATAGAAAGTCCTCTCTTCTTGGCTGACTCTGCCACTCACTGATATCAAAGCACTGGATTCTTGCTTCTGCAGGATGGTGACATCATTCAGCACATCTCAGAATCATTAATAAGCAGGGCTGTAAGAGAGCCAGCTCAAGACCTGAGGGCGAGGTCTGTGTCACTGTGACCTTACCTC
Organism: Acomys russatus; assembly: GCF_903995435.1. NCBI lineage: Eukaryota > Metazoa > Chordata > Mammalia > Rodentia > Muridae > Acomys > Acomys russatus. The sequence goes on along the minus strand of NW_026131411.1, from coordinate 13,221 downwards.
GCTGCAGAACTGCAATTTTTTCATCTGTAGTGGTGATTACAGTGCTAGGAGAAAAATTATTTATGAAACTTTCTCTAGTTGTCAATTAACAAAAAACATTTAAGAGTTCTTTGTGAGTATCTCCAAAGATAGAGTTAATTTCGGGAGGCATTGGGTTCTTAAGATGCCTCAAAATTGAATGGGGGAGGGATCCAAGATGGCGGCGAGCAGTGTGGACTGCGTTTGGAGGCTCCAGTGAACAATTCATGGAATTGCACAGATTTCTGAGCCAGGAACACCGAGGTCCGAACATCACGGCAGCAGGAGTGCTCCACGGTTCGGAGGGACCAGGGTGCGGAGGACCTGAGTGCCCCTGCACACGGGAGGAGCGTGGTTTTTCTCTGATCGGAGCGGCAGCGGCAGAGGCAGCAGCACCAGCGGCACCAGCAGCGGCGGCTGAGGTTTGCAGCTCATAGCCTTCCGGTGGAGGCGATTGGTGTGGTGGCTGGTGGGAGTTGCTGCGGGAGAGGGGACTCGGGGCAGGATTTGGGTCGCGTGGAGCCTTTGGACCCAGACTGGACTCGGCAGACAGTTCGGCCCCAGAGTCCCGGGTACTGGCCCGGCCCAGCAAGCAATTCTGCCTGAGGCACTAACTCAGCTCCAGCCACAGCTCCCCTGCTGTGGCGCAGGGTTAGTTGAGCACGCTGCTCCACACTAGGCAGCACATCAGCTCAGCGGCAGCTCCCCTGCGGTGACACAGTCGGGGCGGAGCACTTGGTTTCACCACAGGCGCTAACGCAGAGCAGCTGCAGTTCTCCTGCTGCAGTTCTCCTGCTGTGGCACAGGCCTGGCCGAGCACTCAGTTCCACCCTAGTCGCCACCTCAGCTCAGTGGCAGTTCCCCAGCAGTGACACAGTCTGGGCAGAGCACTTGGTTCCACCATTGGCGCTAACTCAGAGCAGCCGCAGTTCTCCTGCTGTGGCGCAGGCTTGGTGACGTGCTCAGTTCCATCCTAGGCACCACCTCAGCTCAGCAGCAGCTCCCCTGCGGTGACACAGTCTGGGTGGAGCACTTGTTCCACCACTGGCGCTAACTCAAAGCAGCCGCAGTTCTCCTGTTGTGGCGCAGGCTTGGTGACGTGCTCGGTTCCATCCTAGGCACCACCTCAGCTCAGCGGCAGCTCCCCTGCAGTGACACAGTCCGGGCGGAGCACTTGTTCCACCACTGGCGCTAACTCAGAGCAGCCGCAGTTCTCCTGCTGTGGCACAGGCTGGACAGAGCTCTCGGTTCCACCAGCTCTGAGACTCTGGTTGGACACAGTGTGCAGTTTGAATCCAGTATTCCTGGCTGGGATTGGTGGTCAGTTCGGGCCCTGAGTCAGTGACTGACCACAGCACGCACTTTGGGCCAAAAGGCCCTAGTGGAGCTTGGTGCGTAGTCCCAGCCCAAAAATTCTGGCTGGACCCTGTGTGCATTTTGGGCCCAAAATCCCTGGCTGACCTTGGCAGTCAGTTCAGGCCCTGAGAATCTGGCTGAGTTCTGCCCGTGGTTCGGTCCCAGTGCTCCTGGCTGGACCTGGCAGGGAACACAGAAGGCTGTGGATACCTTGGCCTGACCCAGCGCTCATTCAGAGACCCAGAACAATTGCAGGATCCACAACAGAGGGGGACTGAGGATCACTGGCTGTGAGAGACCAGAACAACGGGGCTAACCTCCTAGCGATCCACACCGGTGAAGCTTTGAGCTCGCAGCCTAGGGAAATCGTAGGAAGGCAGGTGAACCTATCGTCGGACACCCTCCATTCAACTCTGGAGGCTACCCAACGGGAACAGGGACGGCAAGATGTCTAGAGAACAACGAGGGGGCATGCGCAAAAAACCCCAAAACAACATGGCGTCTCCAGTTTCCAGCTATCCCAAAGAAAACCACCCAGAGAACTCAAATACAACGGAAATACAAGAAAATGACCTCAAATCTTTAGTAATGAGGATGATAATGGAGGAAACAAATAAAATTCGTAATCAAATGCAGGAAGATGCAGACAAACAGGTGAGAGACATAAAAGAAGCACATAGAGTGGAACTGGAAAAATTGCAGGAAAATGCAAACAACCAGATGAAAGAAATAAGTAAAACGGTTCAAGCTCTGAAGACCTATAAAGAGGCAATGGAAGAAACTCAGGAATATACAAAAAATCAGATGAAAGAAATAAAAAAATCAGTTCAAGATCTGAAAATGAAAATGGATTCAATGATAAACACACAGACAGAAGAAAAACGAGAACGTGGGACCTCAGAGAAGAAGGCGAGCAACACAGAGGTGAGCTTTTCTAACAGAATCCAAGAGATGGAAGAACGAATCTCAGGGCTAGAAGATACAATCACAGATATTGAATCAACCATTAAAGAAAATGCCAAATCTGGAAAACTCCTGACACAAAACATCCAAGAAATTAAGGACACCATGAAAAGAAGAAATTTGCGGATAATAGGCATTGAAGAAAGAGAAGACATCAGACTCCAGGGCCCAGAAACTATTCTCAACAAAATCCTAGAAGAAAATTTCCCCAATCTAAAGAAAGAGATGCCTATAAACATACAAGAGGCCTACAGAACACCAAATAGAATTGACCAGAAAAGAAAAACTGCCCGCCACATAATAATCAAAACACAAAACATGCAGAGCAAAGAAAGAATATTAAAAGCTGCAAGGGAAAAGGGTCAAATAACATTTAATGGTAAACCTATCAGAATTACACCTGACTTCACAGCAGAGACCATAAAAGCCAGAAGGGCCTGGACAGAGATCCTGCAAACCCTAAGAGAACACAGATGCCAGGCCAGACTACTTTACCCAGCAAAATTATCAATAACCATTGATGGAGAAAACAAAATATTCCATGACAAAACAAATTCAAACAGTACCTATCCACAAACCCAGCTTTACAGAAGGTACTAGAAGGAAAACTCCATGCCAAAGGCCAAACTACAACCAAAACTACCCAGGAAATAGATAACTATGCCATGGCAAAAACACAACTACACAAACGCTCGACTGGAAACAACATCAAAATTAAGACTCTTAACAGTCACTGGTCATTAATATCTCTCAACATCAATGGCCTCAATTCTCCAATAAAAAGACACAGACTAACTGAATGGGTACATAAACAAGACCCAACATTTTTCTGCATCCAAGAAACACATCTCTCCCATAATGAAAGGCATTACCTCAGGGTAAAAGGTTGGAAAAAATATTCCAAGCAAATGGTCACAAGAAGCAAGCAGGTGTAGCCATTTTAGTATCGAACAAAATAGACTTTCAACCAAAATTAATCAAAAAGGATGAGGAAGGACACTTCATACTCATCAAAGGTAAAGTCAACCAAGATGACATCACAATTCTGAACATCTATGCTCCCAATACAAGGGCACCCACATATGTAAAAGATCTCCTAAAAAAGCTTAAACCACACATCGATCCCCACACAATAATAGTGGGAGACTTCAACACCCCACTCTCACTGAAGAATAAGTCATTGAAACAGAAACTAAGCCAAGAAATAACATCATTAACCAATGCCATGGGTCAAATGGATCTAACAGATATCTATAGAACCTTTCACCCAAACAAGAAAGAATACACCTTCTTCTCTGCACCCCATGGAACCTTCTCCAAAATTGATCACATCGTAGGTCACAAAGCAAGCCTCAACAGATACAAGAGGATTGAAATAATACCTTGTATCCTATCAGATCACCATGCTCTTAGGCTGCAATTCAACAACAACAGAAATAAAAAAAGCCTACTCATTTGTGGAAACTAAACAACTCTCTGCTAAATGACACCTGGGTCAGGGAAGAAATAAAGAAAGAAATCAAAGAGTTTCTGAAATTCAATGAAAATGAAGAAACAACATACCCAAATTTGTGGGATACATTGAAAGCAGTGCTAAGAGGAAAATTCATAGCACTAAGTGCCTTTAAAAAGAAATTGGAAACATCGCATATAAGCATCTTAACGACACAACTGGAAGCCCTAGAAAAAAAGAAGCAGAAACACCCAAGAGGAGTAGACGCCTGGAAATAATCAAACTCAGGGCTGAAATTAACAAATTAGAAACTAAGAAAACAGTCCAAAGAATCAACAAAACCAAAAGCTGGTTCTTTGAGAAAATCAACAAGATAGACAGACCATTAGCCAAACTAATTAAAAGGCAGAGAGACAGTATTGAAATCAACAAAATCAGAAATGAAAAGGGAGACATAACAACAGACACTGAAGAAATTCAAAGAATCATAAGGTCCTACTTTGAAGGCATATACGCCACAAAATTTGAAAATCTAAGGGAAATGGACGATTTTCTTGATCAAGTTCACTTGCCAAAGTTGAATGAAGAACAGATAAACAAGTTAAATAGTCCGATTTCCCCTACAGAAATAGAAGCAATCATCGATGGTCTCCCAACCAAAAGAAGCCCAGGGCCAGATGGTTTCAGTGCAGAATTCTACCAGACCTTTAAGGGCGAGCTAATACCGATACTCTTCAAGCTACTCCAAAAGATAGAAATGGATGGAAAATTACCAAATTCATTCTATGAGGCCATAGTCTCATTGATACCTAATCCTCACAAAGACTCAACAAAGAAAGAATTTCAGACCAATTTCTCTTATGAACATAGATGCAAAAATACTAAATAAAATACTTGCAAAACGAATACAGGAGCACATCAAAGATATCATTCATCATGACCAAGTAGGTTTCATTCCAGGCATGCAGGGATGGTTTAATATACGGAAATCCATCAATGTAATCCACCATATAAACAAACTGAAAATAAAAAACCACATGATCATCTCCTTGGATGCAGAGAAAGCATTTGATAAAATTCAACACCCATTCATGTTTAAACTTTTAGAGAGATCGGGGATACAAGGCACTTTCCTCAACATAATAAAGGCTATATACAGCAAGCCAATAGCCAAAATCAAAGTAAATGGTGAGATACTCAAGAAAATTCCTCTCAAATCGGGAACAAGGCAAGGCTGCCCACTCTCTCCATATCTCTTCAATATAGTACTCGAAGTTCTAGCCAGAGCAATAAGACAACAAAAGGAGATCAAGGGTATCCAAATGAGAAAGGAGGAAGTCAAATTATCCCTCTTTGCAGATGATATGATAGTGTACATAAGTGACCCTCAAAACTCCACCAGAGAACTCCTAAAGCTGATAAACACCTTCAGCAAACTGGCTGGATACAAAATTAACTCAAAAAGTCTGTAGCCTTCCTATACACAAATGACAAGCTTGCAGAGGAAGAAATTAGGAAAACCACACCCTTCACATTAGCCACAAGCAATATAAAATATCTAGGAGTTACCCTAACTAAGCAAGTGAAGGACTTGTATAAAAAAAATTTCAAAACTCTGAAGAAAGAGATTGAAGATGACCTGAGAAGATGGCGTGATCTTCCTTGTTCATGGATCGGGGGAATTAACATAGTAAAAATGGCCATCCTACCAAAAGCAATCTACAGATTCAATGCAATCCCTATCAAAATAACTACACAATTTTTTAAAGACATTGAAAGTTCAATTCTGAACTTCATATGGAAAAACAAAAAACCCAGAATAGCTAAAACAATCTTGTACAATAAAAGGTGCTCCGGAGGAATCTCCATACCTGATCTCAAACTGTACTATAAAGCAATAGTACTTAAAACAGCATGGTACTGGCACAGCAACAGGCTGGTTGATCAGTGGAATCGAATCGAAGACCCAGATATGAATCCACACACATATGGTCACTTGATTTTTGACAAAGAAGCCAAATCCATTCAATGGAAAAAGGATAGCATCTTCAACAAATGGTGCTGGTCTAACTGGAGGTCTATGTGTAAAAAAATGAAACTGGACCCATATTTGTCACCTTGCACAAAACTCAAATCCAAGTGGATTAAAGACCTCAACATAAAACCAGAGACATTAAGTCACTTAGAAGAAAAAGTGGGAAAGAGCCTGGAACATATTGGTACAGGAGACAACTTCCTGAACAGAACACCAAAGGCCCAGGCCTTAATGTCAACCATTAATAAATGGGACCTCATGAGGCTGAGAAGCTTCTGTAAGGCAGGAGACACTGTCAAGAGAACAAAGCGACAGCCTACAGACTGGGAAAAAATCTTCACCAACCCTACCTCTGACAAAGGTCTAATATCCAAAATATATAAAGAACTCAAGAAATTAAACACCACCAAACCGAATAACCCAATTGAGAAATGGGGCTTGGAACTAAACAGAGAATTCTCAACAGAGGAGTATCAAATGGCTGAGAAACACTTAAAGAAATGCTCAACCTCCTTAGTCATCAGGGAAATGCAAATCAAAACAACTCTGAGATTCCATCTTACACCCATCAGAATGGCTAAGATCAAAAATTCAAGCGACACCACATGCTGGCAAGGATGTGGGGAGAGAGGAACACTCCTTCATTGCTGCTGGGAATGCAAACTAGTACAGCCACTTTGGAAATCTATCTGGTGCTATCTCAGAAAAATGCGAATAGGGCTTCCTCAAGACCCAGCTATTCCACTCCTTGGAATATACCCAGAAGATGCTCCAGCACACAACAAGAAAATTTGCTCAACCATGTTCATAGCAGTCTTATTCATAATAGCCAGAACATGGAAACAGTCTAAGTGTCCCTCAGTAGAAGAGTGGATAAAGAAACTGTGGTACATATACACTATGGAATACTACTCAGCTAATAAAAACAAGGAATTCCCAAAATTTGTGGATAAATGGATTGAGCTAGAAATGATCATAATGAGTGAGTTAACCCAGAAGCAGAAAGAATCAAATGGTATATACTCCCTTATATCTGCATACTAGCCCAAGGGGCATGTCCCACGAAAGCCTTCACTTACCAGGAAACTGGGACAGAGGGGAAGGCATCCTATTGGGACTCTAAAATGAGAGACGCATGGGAGAACAGCAAAATAAAAGGATACAGAGGGTCCTAGAAATCTACAAGTAGAACAATATGATGGGCGGATTTGGGCCCAGGGGTCCCGCTCAGGCTGGGGCACCAGCCAAGGACAATACAGGAGGTAAACTTTAAACCCCTTCCCAGATCTAGCCAATGGTCAGAATATTCTCCACAGTTGAGTGGAGAGTGTGATACGACTTTCTCACGTACTCTGGTGACTCACATTTGACCATGTCCCCTGGAGGGGGAGACCTGGTGGCACTCAGAGGAAGGACAGCAAGTAGCCAAGAAGAGACTTGATACCCTATGAGAATATATAGGGGGACGTAATCCCCCTCAGGAACAGTCATAGGGGAGGGGAATAATGGGAAAATGGGGGGGGGGGGAGGAATGGGAGGATACAAGGGATGGGATAAACATTGAGATGTAACAAGAATAAATTAATAAAAAAAAATTGAATGGGGAACTGGAAGGTGTTAGTAACATTGGAGTAACATGCATAAGAAATTGAACTCTTTATAACACATTGTATATAGACTTCACTTACTTTTTAACACAAATCAACTTAGTTCTTTTAAAAATATTTATAACAACTGTTATAGTTAGTATTCTCTGTATATTTTATATAAGCATGTGAGTTTTATTCAAGTGCACCCTTCAGTTTACAATTACAAGTTTTTATATCTTTCCACCACTATTTTATTTTTATTTGTTCCTGTCGAGTAACTTGAACCCAGCAAAATGGTCTACTCCAATTATGTCCAAATACCTTGTAGGTCTGTGTGACCTAGGTGAAATGCAGACATTCCTTTAATGCACACCTTTAATAGGAAGCAGTGAAGGTAAATTTAATTTGTAGAAGGAATTACCCATGTTTAAATGTAATATCTAATTGAGAGGCAGACAAAAATCAGGAAAACAACTGACAGAATAGGAAATATCTAACTTTCATGAAAATACAATGAAAAGAGAGGCTACAGTTGGAAATCTATTGGGCAATTTCTTTAAATATTGGAAATAGATCTAACCTCATGATGCAGCTATATCACTCATAAGCATATACAGAAAATATGTTCCATCATGCTACAATGATACTTATACAACTATGTGCACACAAGCTTTATTTGTGGTAACCTGAAGCTGGGAACTACCTAGATATCCCTCAACTTAAGAATGGATACTGAAAATGTGATACATGTAAACAGTGCTTTGTTAATCAGCTATTACAAACCATGGCATCATAAAAATTTCAGGCAAATGATTGGGACTAGGAAAGGTCATGCTGAATGAGGTAATTTATACTGATAAAAACAAATGTGTGTTCACTTATAAGTGGATATTAGCTGTCAAATAAAAAATAGTCCACAATCCGCTGAGTCAAAGAAACTAAATAACAAGGGAGCAGTGGGGAATTCATGAATTTCACTGAGAAAAAGGAATAGAATAGATATTTTGGGTGGATGGAGAAGGATCAGGGGTGGAAGGGGGAATGGGCGCAAGAGGGATCAGGTAGGGGAAAGATGGAGCTAGAGAGTACAGGGATCAAAGACTAGAATGGGAGCATATCTCTGAAACTCTCCTGAAGCACAGAGGAATGGAAACTCCCAGGACACCATGAGGTGACTTTGCTATAACTCCTAGCAATGGAGAATATGAATCCTTAATTAGCCATCTTCTCTAACCAAGAAAGACTTCCAATAGAGGTTTTGGCACTTCAAACTAGCTGAAAAATCTTTGATCTATAATTTGTCCTGCCTACATGATGTGTAGAGACAGGATCCTAGTATAATTATCATCAGGGAAGTTTCACCCAGCAACTGATGGAAACAGAGGCAGAGACCCACAGCCTAACATGATGCATAGCTTGGGGAATCCTGTGAAGAAGTAGGAAGAAGAATTAAAGAAGTCAGAGGGGTCAAGGACACCACAAGAAAACCTACAGAATCAACTATCTTGGCACCATTAAGGGCTCAGAAAGAATGAATTTCCAACCAATATTAGTGATTGATCATTGACAGGTATTTCTTTTGCAGCCTGCTAATTAGTCTACCACCACATTTAGAGTCGGGTGGATCTCTATGAGTTCAAGGCCAGCCTGGTCTGCAAAGCGAGTCCAGGACAGCCAAGGCTACACAGAGAAACCCTGTCTTGGAAAACCAAAAAAGGAAAAAAAGAAAAAAATCTAAACTTTCATATAAAAAGCAACCAGCCATTTTTATTTTAAACCATCGGGATGCACATCTATATTCTTTAACATTTCTTTAAATAATTTCAGGAATCAAAGGGCATAAATGGGTATAAAAAATTAATAATCATTTTTGTCATCCACCAAGCTTTAGCAATGAGGGCACATTATGCATTTCTAGTCCGGCTGCCATTCTTCTTGCTATCTGACCTGAAAACATCCCTTCCATTACTATCAAGACTCTGACTCTCCAATTTCAAATGGTTCCTCAAATTTTTATACGAGGAAACCACTAACAAAGCATCTTAAACTAATTTTATTAATAATATACATCTCTAAATTATTTCATTACTATCAGGACTCTGACTCTCCAATTTCAAATGGTTCCCCAAACTTTCATATGAGAAAGCCACTAACAAAACATGTTAAACTAACTTTATTAATAATCTACATCTCTAAATTATTTCTAAAAGGTGGTACACTCATTAGTCTGTTGCAACAGAAATACTGTCAATGATCAGTCACTAATATTGTATGTCCCATGAAAGCTCATTGGTTGGATATTCATTCTTTCTGACCCCCTGATGGTGCCAAGATAGTTGATTCTGTAGGTTTTCTTTTGATGTCATTGACCCCTCTGACTCCTTTAATTCTTCTTCCTACTTCTTCACAGGATTTCCCAAGCCAAGCATCATGTTGGGCTGTGGGTCTCTGCATCTGTTTCCATCAATTGCTGGGTGAAACCTCTCTGATGATAATTATACTAGGCTCCTGTCTCTAGAAATGCAGGAGGCAAGACAAATTGGGCACCAAAGATTTTGCAGCAGATTTGAAGCCCTAAAATCTCTATTGGAAGTCTTTCCTGGTTAGAGAAGATGGCTAATTAAGGCTCAATTCACCCCATTGCTAGTAGTCTTATGTAAAGTCACCTCATGGTGTCCTGGGAGTTTCCATTGCCTTTGGCTTCTAGACATTTTCAGAGATATAACCCCATTCTTGTCTTCTCTCCCTGTACTCTGTAGCTCCATCTTTCCTCCACCTGATCCCTCTTTCTCCCAGTCACAGTCCCGCCCGTGTCCAGGATCCTTTTCCATCCACCCAAGATGTCTATCCTATTTCTTTTTCTCAGTGAAATTCAAGAATCCCACACTGCTGCTTCTGTTACTTAGCCTCTTTGACTCAGTGGATTGCTGACTAGTTACCCTTTAATTTACAGCTCATCTCCACTTATAAGTGAACACACACCATGTTTGCCTTTATGGGTATGGATTACCTCATTCAGCATGACCTTTCCTAGTTCCAGCCATTTGCCTGCAAATTTTATGATACCATTGTTTGTAATAGCTGATTAATAAATCACTGTATACATGTATCGCATTTTCAGTATCCATTCTTCAGTTGAGGGATATCTAGGCAGTTTCCAGTTTCAGGTTACCACAAGTAAAGTTTGTATGCACATAGTTGAACAAATATCACTGTAGCATGCTAGAACATATTTTCTTTATATGCTTATGAGTTATATAGCTGCATCATGAGGTTAGATCTATTCCCAATTTTCTTTCCAGTGGTAAAAACACCTTTACTCAAAGAAAGATATCTTGGGACTCTGTGATAATTGAAAAAGAAAATGTGCTGTTTTGATTACCACACACAAAGAAGAAACAAGCTGAAAATAATTCATAAAATAACATTTGCACATCATTGGAGTTGCAATTAATTATTTCAGTGAAGTTTTAAAATGCGTACCTCTTGGCTCTGTAGCCTTCTATTTCCAATTTTTAAAAAACTGCCAAATAGGTTTCCAAAAGTAGACTCTCTTTCCATTCTATTTTTATGAAAGTTAGGCATTTCCTTTTCTCTCAATTCTTTTCTTGATTCAACACTTTGTCTGCCTCTCAATTAGATATCACATTAAAACATAGGTAATTCCTTCCCCAAATTAAATTTACCTTCACTGTTTCCTATTAAAGGTGTGTGCTAAAGCTGTGTCTACATTTCACCTAGGTCACACAGACCTACAGGTATTTGGACATAATTGGAATAGACCATTTTGCTGGGTTAAAATTACTCTACAGGAACAAATAAAAATAAGATAGTGGTGAAAAGATAAAAATTTGTAATTGTAAACTGAGGGGTGCACTTGAATAAAACTCATGTGCTTATATAAAATATACAGAGAATATTAACTATAACAGTTGTAAATATTTTTAAAAGAACTAAGTTGATTTGTATTTAAAAGGTAAGTGAAATCTATATACAATGGGATATAATGAGTTCAATTTGTTATGCATGTTACTCCAATGTTACTAACACCTTCCAGTTCCCCATTCAAATTTGAGGCATCTTAAAAACGCAATGCTTCCCCAAATTCACTGCATTTTTGGAAGTACTGATCTAGAACTCTCAAAAGTTTTTGTTAATTGACAACTGGACAATGTTTCCTAAATAATTTTGTCTCCCAAAGCCTGCATTGTCATAACCACTATTGATGAATAGAAAATTGCAGTTCTGCAGGGAGGTGAGGTCACAGTGGCACAGACCTCACCCTCAGCTCTTGAGCTGGCCCTCTTACAGCCCTGCTTATTATTAAGTCTGAGATGTGCTGAATGAAGTCACCATCCTGCAGAAGCAAGAATCCAGGTGAGTACTAGGGCTAGGGTTCCATGTTAGAGTTAGGGTTATCATCTGAGTTAGGGTTAGGGTTAGGGTTAGGGCTAGGGTTAGGGTTAGGGTTACGGTTAGGGTTAGGGCTAAGGCTAGGTTTAGGGTTATGGTTATGTTTAGGGTTAGGGTAGGGTTTAGGGTTAGGGTTAGGGTTAGGGTGAAGTTTAGGGTTAGGGTTTGGGTTAGGGTTAGGGCTAGGTTTAGGGTTAGTTTTAGGGCTAGGGCTAGGGTTAGGGTTAAGTTTAGGGTTAGGATTAGGGTTTGGGTTGGGGATAGGTTTAGGGTTAGAGTTAGGGTTAGGGCTAGGGTTAGGTTTAGGGTTTGGGTTTGGTTAGGGTTAGGGTTAAGGATAGGGTTAGGTTGAGGGTAGGTTTAGTGTTAGGGTTAGGTTAGGGTTAGGGTTAGGGCTAGCACTAGGGTTTGGGTTACCATTAGGGTTAGGGCCAGGGTTAGGGTTAGGGTTAGGTTTACCGTTATGGTTAGAGGTAGGGGTAGGGTTAGGGTTAGGCTTAGGGTTTGGGTTCGGTTAGGGTTAGGGATAGGGTTAGGTTGAGAGTTAGGGATGGGTTAGGGTTAGGTTTAGTGCTAGGATAAGGGTTAGGGTTAGGTTTAGGGTCATGGATATTTCTAGGGTTAGGGTTAGGTCTAGGGTTAGGGTTAGGTTTAGGTTTAGGGTTTAGGTTATGGTTATGGTTAGGTTAGGGTTAGTGTTAGGGTTGGGTTAGACTTAGGGTTAGGGTTAGTTTAGGATTAGGGTTAGGACTAGGGCTTGGGCTCAGTGTTAGGGTTAGGGTTAGAGTAACGGTTAAGGTTAGGGTTTGAACTAGGACTAGGTTTAGGGTTACCATTAGGGGTAAGGCTAGGGTTAGGGTTAGGGTTAGGGCTAGGGCTAAGGCTAGGGCTATGGTTAGTGTTAGGGTTAGGGTTAGGGTTAGGGTTAGGGTTAGGCTTAGTGTTAGTGTTAGGGTTATGGTTAGGCCTAGGTTAAGGGTTAGGGTTAGGGTTAGGACTAGGGTTAGGGTAAGTGTTAGAGATAGGGCTAGGTTTAGGGTTAAGTTTAGGGTTAAGATTAAGGTTGGGGTTGGGGATAAGTTTAAGGTTAGGGTTATGTTTAGGGTGAGGGTTAGGGTTAGGTTTACTGTTAGGCAAGGTTTAGGTTTAGAGTTATGTTTGGGGTTAGGGTTAGAACTAGGTTTAGGGTTAGGGTTTGGGTTAGGGTTATGTTTAGTGTTAGGGTTAGGGTTAGGTTTACGGTTAGGGTTAGGGCTATGGTTAGGCTTAAGCTTCGGTTTAGTGTCAGCGTTAGGGCTAGGATTATGGTTAGGGTTAGGGCTAGGGTTATTGTTAGCGTTAGGGTTGCAGTTAGGGTTAGGGGTATTCGGGAGGGATACGGAGGTTAAGGACGA